>NW_011499845.1:3553116-3652789 GCF_000495115.2 Populus euphratica | reverse complement strand
CTGCTCCATATGAGAAAGTTCAATATTTTTAATAACATGACCGTATTTTTTTTTCTGAGACCCATGGTGTTTGTTTTTTTAAAAAAGATACAAGAATTTATTGGACGCCAAATTACCTGTTAAATTTCAACTATAAGCCATTTAAATGTGAATATATTAACATTCTGGATCATAATCATGGCTGTATAACATAATATCTGTAGTTAGCGTTGTGTGCTGAGTTAGTTTAAAATAATTATTTTATTTTATTTCAGGAAAAACACAAAAGTAGATTAACAATGTATCCGAGCTATGTATAGTTGGAAGCGCACTTATTGAGGAAAACAACTGTAAACTTTAAACGACATTAAACTTATCTTTTTAAAAAGATACCAGGATATTCAATTAAAAAAAAAAAAAACACAAACAATGCAACCAAGCTGTGTGTGTTTAGATAAGGTCAAGCGTGTAATATCTCTAGTTTCAATACATCGAGATCCGAAGCAATTGAACCTGAAAATGACTAGATTCAAACTTGCCTGAGATGATACAATTGCCACGTCAACATTTGTCAAGATGCTCTGTAGTTCTTCTTCACGCTACATAAACAAATGAATTGATTTATTAGTGATAGGTATTTATATACCAAAGTTTCTACTATACTCATGTCTTATTCAATATTTCCCGCTATATATTTTTTTATTATTTTTTTTATTGAGTTTCTTATATCAACTAATCAAGTATTATTTATTAACTTCGGAATAAATGAACATCCCTGTTCAACTACAATGCATTGCGCTATCTAAAAGACTTTATCAGAAAGATAAAAAGGCAAATAAAATGATCCCTCGTTACTTTTATTTATTGAACGACAAATATCCCTTTTATTCCCTGTGGAACTTAAGAAGACCTCTAGTCTACATGCTTTTCTTTTTATCCTTTGCAGAACTGGGATAGGTGTTGGGTTAGAATTCTTTTGACAAAAAAATAAAATAAAAAACTGAAAAAATTTAAATATTTTAAAAAATACCTTTAAAATAAAAAAATAAAGTAACTCCACGTTATTTTAGCTGAATATTACTGAAGATACTAATTTAATATTTTTTTTATTGATTTAAGATTATAATGTTAAAAATAATAATAAAATATTATAGTATATTTTAAAATAAAAAATATAAAAAAAAACAGTATGCGCCCACATCAAGAGTGGCAAGATAAAAGAAGCCGCATCTTTCACGAGTAATAAGTACTCCTCATGCAACTTGCTTCGTATCCACGTGTCGAACTCCCACACACCTAAACTGACAAACACATGGACACTTTTTCTTGCTTCTGTTACATCTCGAAACGTGTCCTCTGCTCTAGATTTAGAAAGGCAACTTGTTTTTTAGGTTCCTTCAACACGGACCTCAAGAAGACAACGAGTTAATTAAATAATTAGTGAAAAGCAAGAGATTTGTACAAGTCACAACCACGTGTCACCCTTCTCCTCTCGTGATCGCCACCTGGCTCTCTCCCAGCTACCTTCTTTTCCTTGTCTTAACTTGAAGGGCACTTTCGTCCTTCAACTGGTACAATATTTTTTCAATTAATTGCTTATTTCTTTCCTTCTTTTCACGATTACCGCCCAGAAGCACCCCACTCCCTCTCTCCCTCCTGTTTTTAATCATCGATCTCAGTATCTTTAAATCTTTGGCTTCTGTTTTCATTCATTTTCTCGGTACTGACTTCATTCTTATCAAAAGAAGAAAGAAGAAGACATCAACGTTTTGGTAGCCTTCTCTTTATTATTATTATTATTATTATTAATATTTTTCGCTGGCGAGTGTATGCAATGCAAGTTGGGTTTTAATTAAAGGGCAAAGCTTTTGTCAGATAACCCCGAGAGAGAACTGTAAAAGAAAACTACTAAGAATTAAGCCTTCCTGACAAATGGGTGTCTCTAAATCAGATCAAAGAATAAACACTTCAACCTCTCCTCCTCCTCCTCCTCCTCCACGTTCTGTTTCATAGGCTCCAAAATACTTTCTAATCCACTGAAAGCTGTCTTAAAGAAGCAAGAAGTAGAAACTTCCTCTGTTTATAGAGAGGCAGCATCATGGGAGAAGCAAACGAGAATAGAAATAGGAGCAGCAGCAGTAGAAGTAGCAGAGTAATGGAGAGTCTTTCTTTGGATATTAACAGGTACCCAAGAGATCTGTTACAAAGATTCATGTCAAGTGACACGCAGCAATATCAAAAAGCAACAAGTGATGGAGAAGAAACAGAGGAGATTGAATTAAATCTTGGGCTATCACTTGGTGGAAGATTTGGGGTTGATAAGTCTTCAAAGAAACTAACGAGATCTTCATCAGTAGCTGGTTCAATACCATTGTTGAGAGACTATGATACTTTAACCACTCCACCTGCATCTTATCCTCCTCTCATGAGGACTTCTTCTTTGCCTACGGAGACAGAGGAGGAGTGGAGGAAGCGGAAGGAAATGCAGAGTTTCAGGAGAATGGAAGCCAAGAGAAGGCGAAGTGAAAAGCAAAGGAATCTGAGAGGAGAGTTGAGTCTGGACGAAGTCAAATTGAATAAAGGGAATTGGGTGCCGACGTGGACTAGTAAGCAGAGTGGTGTTGTGAATAGAGGTAATAATCTGGCAGGGCAGCAGCAGCAGCAAGCGTCACAAGGGTCCGTGGAGTCTCAAGGAGGGAGCTCTTCTGGATTATCAGAAATGGTGAGCAAGCCTGTTCAAGGTACCCCTTTTTTTTTTAAAAATCTCAACCTTTTGGTGTCCCATTTTTTTGTTTTTCCTGGTTTTTTGGGGAGTTTCTGGATTGGATTGGAATGAGTGGCTTTATTGTCTGGTGTTGTTTTGGTGGTGGATTTTGGTCTGGATGCTAAATCGATCATGTGGATGCTGTGGTGTTAGATAGGTCGGTTCTTTTGTTTGGATTGGATGCTAAATCTTGGATGTTTATTTGTTTCTAAACAGTGCAAATCTTACTCAACTAATTTAAGTAGTATTGAATTCTGTCGTTGGAGTTTCTTTGGTTTCATCAATATTTCGCGAAAGAAAATCATAGAAGGTCCAAAGAAGGAGAGGATCATGCTTGTTTAAATCCGAGCAATTCTGAGATGTAACCATGTAGAGTATTAACTCAAGGCCCTCATTACTGATTGCTGCTATACATGGGAAGTAAGCAGATTGCATTAGCATGTCTCTCATGAAAAAGGCAGTGGGTTTCTTGCATCTGTCTTTCTGTCAGAACTTAAATGAGTTTCTGCAGCATATCAACTTCATGGATACTTACGGCTGGCTTGGCAATGAAGTTGAAACTCCGTTTCAACCTCATTGAAATTCTTTTTCTTGCACCCAAAAACAAACGGGCACGTGTTTTTTTCTATACAGAATAGATAAACCCTCCGTGCTAGGATATTGCGTGTAGCATACGCAGGCAGATCATTTACTTTGGTAATTATTATAACTGGAAGGTCACATTCGGGTAAAAACCATTGCAAAACTCTGGTTGTTTCTGGAAGGCGTCTTCATACTGACCACCTTCATGAACTTGCAATTCATTTTGGTCACCTTCATTGGGCACTCAGTTATGCAGTTATTTAGTTTAGGTGCATGGAGAACTAAGAAACTCAGTTTATGCCTTACTAGTTTAGTTCTTAGTTGGCTATGGTATCTACTTGCTTGAAAGGGATATTAGATTCCTGGGAATAGGCTCTTTTTCAGCATTATCTTTTATGTCAACGAAGGCAGAAGAGATGCACACTTCTACTGCGGCATCGATGTAGAAAGTGTTATCATGATTGCCTTAAGAAAGAAGGGAGGAGGAAACATGAAGTGGAATTTGTACGCATTTGCTCATATAAAATGGATCGAACTTCCTATTGCGTATGGGTAATTATTTAGTTGTGTTTTCCAAGAAGTAGCGGATAGATTCTTTTAACGTTTTAAAACTATGTTTAAATTATTAACGTTTCTTTTCTTGCCTGCTTGTAGTCTATACGATGGAGATGGTCTATAACTTTAAATGAGTTCACAAACCAAGCATCTACTTGATTGCCAGGCCATTCCATGGAGTCTTTCATTATTGCATCATAACTATTCATTACAGTGTCATTACTTGTTAATGCGTGGGCAGTGGATAGATGGTAGCTCAGGATTAGGCTAAAGCGTTGTTTGCTTGATCGATTTTCCTTTAGATCTACCAGTTTACATCTCTAAATTCAGTTTTTTCCCTACTTTTTATTTGTGGAAAGTGTTAAATTCCAAAGGCTTAATCTTGTTCAGTATAATGCTTCTGTGTGTCTGATGGTATAGATTTTCCCTAGCTCAGAAGTTGGTCCTTAGCCATCACTAAGTTTGGATTCTTTCTTTTATCTATCCTCCTTGCAGGTCCATCCAGTTTCAATCCCTAAATTCATTTTTTCCCAACTCCTAATTTGTGGAAATTTGTTAGTTCCAAAGGCTTAATCTTGTTTGTTATCAAGCTTCTGTGTGTCCAATGGTATAGATTTACTTTAGAAACAGAAGTTGATGCCTCAGTTATCACTGAGTTCGGGATTGTATTTGTCAAAGGCAACTTTAAGAAAGCAACTGATGAATAACTAAATCCAGGTTTTCTGGGTGAGTTAAGGAGGGTGTTTCTCAATATTACATGCTCGACACACTGAAAAGGTATGGAGAGGTTGAATTAACAGGTTGATTTCTGAAAGTGTGGTGCAATGTTTTCAGAAGCTTGGAAAATTCCGTCTGCTTGAACTGAAAAATTTTCAATTGGCATGGTGAAAACCATTTTTGTGGGTTAGTCGGGGAGGAGAGGGGCAGGATGGGTCTGGCTTCCCATGTAAAGTGATGAGACAGTCTGGAGTGGCTATTAGATGGAATTTTCTTAAATCAGGCGATTACTGATCCTTGTAGTTGTCACAAATCATCCTTGAAATTGTTTATGTTGCCACAGTAATTGGGTTATGCGATCATAATTGATTTGATCAGATTGAAAACTGTTCTGTAGCCTAGTTAATTATGCAATTTAACTTTTCTTGCTGTTGCTAAGGATCCCTGCTTTTCACGTTACTGGTTTTGCCTGCTAGACTAATGTTACTTTCTCTTTATCTTCTTACTCTTTTTTTTAATTTATTTATGCTTTTCTATTTTCCCCCATGGGATACAGTCAAATGGCCTTTAAGTGAGTCATTGCATGTAGTTGACAGGGTTTCTTGTGATCCTATAGCAATCGTACAACTTAAATGTCTCTGTAACTGATACAATGATACTGGAAATTTGTAATTAATCTTGAAATTACTGCAACTAAAGGGAACGGGGAAATCGAGAAAAGGCAGATGGTTTTTGTCTTCTCATAATCTCTTGTGCATCACAGGATCAAGCAGTGGTGGTGAAGCACGAAGTCCCACAAGTAACCAGTCTTTGCCGGAACGAGGCAGTCAAGAAGATTTGGATTCTTCTGGGACAAAGAAAAATGAAAATGCGTGCAGAGCCTCCAGTACAGAAATGGAGAATTTTTCCAAGAAGCTTGATTCTGCAGAAAATATAGGGAGGGAAATTGGGACCAATGCAATGGAAGACATGCCTTGTGTGTTTACAAAAGGAGATGGTCCTAATGGGAGAAGAGTGGATGGCATCCTGTACAAGTATGGCAAGGGAGAGGAAGTAAGGATCATGTGCGTCTGCCATGGCAGCTTTCTATCCCCCGCAGAGTTCGTGAAGCATGCAGGTGGCAGTGATGTTAATCACCCTCTTAGACACATAGTGATAAACTGTTCTGGTTCGTCCTTTGTGTAATGTAAGTCGGTGTTTATGTCATCCTTTAAAAGATAAGTAGGGATGTGAAATAGGAAGAGAAAAATGAGAGAATTTTAGGAAATAGTTTGCTTTTTTTTTTATTTATTTATTGGGGGGCCTTGAAACGGAAACCGAATATGGCCCAACTACTTTTCATCTTCCAGAAGAGTGTTTGAAATAGTTTTTGGAGGCTGCATGTTATATTTATTTCCTAAGCCCCCACCCCCATAAGCTGGGAGGGTATTTCCCTATTTCCTAAGCTGACAGTGTATGCACAAATGGAGGAAGGGAAAACAAGGCTTGATAGTTCAGATCTGCACATGGGCTGTAGCCGTGCTGTGCGGATGGGATAACCGATGAATATGTTCTTGCAATCGTCTTTATCAAGAAAGACAAAAGGGCAGGCTGCAGATTAACGATGTCTATCATGGAAAACTAATTCGAAAAAGGGATCTCTTCTCCTCGAGGTTTTTTAGCGGGATCTCTCTTTCCAAAACCTTAAGCATTGTATTTAAACTTTGGAATGCAATCGCAAGATTCCTTACTGAAGGAGTGACGGTGTTTCAGCCGTGAAAATGTAAATGTACTCTGTATGGCACCTGCTGCATGACTAAGATTGGTCTTTCCCGGCAAAGTTAATGTGTAATGTTGAAAATAAATTCATGATATAATTGGAAAGGATGAAATGAAAGAAAATGCAGCCAAATCTATTCAGAAATCTGAATCTATTTGCCTTCCCTGAAACGAGAGCAGCAATCTGTATTAAAAATGATTGGAAAGACAGATATGGCCGTGCCGCAACAAGAAGGGGGGAGGACAGCAAACACCAGAAGTCCCCAGCAGTCACTTGGAGAATGCAGCCACAAAATTATCGATGATTTCGGATAGATACATTTAAAAGTACACTTCCGATGGAATATTTGTTATTCTTGGAAACAACAATTTTCCTTAGCCGAAAACAAGACGGGTATTTAGACATGAACACATTCTAATGAAAACCACCGCTTCGGTTCAATATCTTAAGAGGTGTTTTACAACTACGATTTTCTATTCTCATGTGATATCTTCTATGCTAGGATGTACAGACAGGCACCTTCCACCATCCTGATTAACGCTAGGAGGGTTGAATTCTCTTCAACCGTTGAACAACTTGCTTCATCGTAGGCCTGTTTGAGAGGCTGTCAACTGTACAAGTGACGGCCAAGTGCAGCATATCTACCAGATCATCATGCGGACCAGAATCCCATAGTCCTGCAGTGAAGACCTCCTTCGCTTGACCATGTCGCAATAGCATGCATGCCCAAGAAACAATATTAAAACCATTCTCATGTGAAGAAAATGAAGGATCCAACGGTTTCTTATCTGATATCAACTCAAGTAGCACCACACCATAGCTGTAAACATCAGCCTTCTCGGAGACACGACAGGTCATAGCATATTCCGGGGCAACATATCCAAATGTTCCTGCTACACCAGTTGTTGCATGGGTTTCAGAGGTTCCCAAAAGCCTAGATAATCCAAAGTCGGACAAGTAAGCATTGAAGTCATTATCCAGCAATATGTTATTGGGCTTGACATCACGGTGCAGAACACGAGGAGCACATTGATCATGAAGGTAAGAAAGCGCCCGGGCTACATCCAAAGCGATCTTGTGAAGAATCTTCCAACTAACCTCCCTTGTCGATCTCTCTTTAATGAAATCTTCCAAATTACCTCCTGGCAAGTAATTATATATGAGGAACATCTCTGTTTCGCTGGCATGGTATCCTATCAAAGTAACAAGATTGGGATGCCTCACTCTCCCAAGGGCCTTTATCTCAGCATCAAATTGTTGAACACCTTGAAACCTTCCAACAGCAAGCTTCTTTATGGCCACTAGGCTTCCTGGAGAAATTTCAGCCTTGTAAGTGGCACCAAACCCTCCATTCCCAATGCAATTGATCGAGTTGAAATTCCCTGTTGCTTGTACAATATTCTCATATAATAATGGAACACCAATGTCAACAAATTTGGTAATTTCCTTGGGTTCGGAAACCTGAACCCTGGCCATTGGGATCCGTTTTCTTGTGTAAAAGAAGAGAACAACCAAAGCTAGAAGAACAGAAACAATGGCTGATGCAGATGCTATGGATGCAATCTCAATTGAATTAAACCCAGATTTAGACCCTGGTGAAGAAGTAGCATTGCTGTCTGTCGAATCAGATGGAGCAGATTGGAGGAATCTATGGCGTGGGTTAGGATATGGATTTCCAGGGGCATTGCCGCAATTTGCCACTTTACGAATCAAGGGGAATGGCCCAGACAAATTATTTAAGGAGACATTAACTGTAGATAGTGATGCTGCCTTAGATAAAACAGAGGGAATCTGTCCTGAGAAACTGTTGTTGTCAAGCAAAAGAACAGTTAGGTTTTTCAAAAGCACAATGTCCTGTGGAATCTCACCAGACAGGGAATTTGAAGAAAGATTTAACACTTCAAGAGAACGTAACCTCCCCAAGCCAGAAGGGATGGCACCAGTCAGGTTGTTGCCAGACAAGGAAATGTGCTTCAAGTACTTCAAACGATAGAGTCTTGCTGGAATTCGACCCCACAGTCTGTTACCACTGAAGTCAAGGGTGATGAGGGATCTCAAATTCCCAAGACTGGGAGGAATATACCCTGAAATTTCATTGTCAGAGGCATCCAAAAATCTAAGAGATCTGCACATTGCACCAATATTCAATGGAATAGGACCTAATAATTTGTTTTTGCTAACATCAGCAATCATTCCATTTAATTCACCGCACTTTCTAAATAAGCTTCCAGGAAACAAGCCAGTGAGCGTGTTCCCAGCAGCAAGAAAGGCATAATCAATCTGCTTCCCATATCTCTCTGGAATAACTGGGAGCCAACGGATTTGACCAGTAAAGTTGTTTCTGCCAAAATTGTGAATCACAGCTACACTAGCAGGAGCAAAAGGCAAATGGCTTGCAACGCGAGTTTCATGTGTGAAGAATGGTACATATCCTGATAATGGGTCGTCAACTTGGACAGGATCTGAGTTCAAGGAGGGGGAACACACGTTATAATCAAATCTGGGGATAGGACCTGATAAGAGGTTGTGACTGACATCAAATACTGTCATACAAGGAACTGGAAGATTCCCATCAAGCTCCCCTCTTAACCTATTTGAGCTCAAATCAAGGTGATACAGCTTCTTGCATCTCTCAAAAGCTCCCTTTATTTGGCCATAGAAACCGTTCTGAGCTAAGTTCACCATCTCCAAGCTCTCACAGTCACCCCAACTGGTTGGAAGCTTCCCTTTCAGAGTTGCCCTAGGTGCCCAAAGTATTCTCAGCTTTGGAAGGGCTGCGACCTCTGCAGGAAGAGATCCTGCAAAACGATTATACTCAACACCAGCAACACGTGACGATCCAACTAATACCTTTCCACTCTTATTTCTCTCCCCTGGTTGTGTTTCAAAATGGTTTGAAAGGATAAGAACTGACAGCTCAACACAATTTCCAAGTTCAGCAGGGACTGCACCATTAATGAAGTTTCTTGAAACATCAAGAACTTCAAGCCTCCTCAGCTGACCGAAATTGCGAGGAATGACACCCGTCAACATATTCGAAAACAACAAAAGTATCCGTAACTGTTGACAATTTCCCAAAGTAAGAGGGATCCCCCCAGCAAGAAAATTCCCAGACAGATCAAGATGCTCAAGGTACCGACAATTGCTTCCAAAACCACCAGGAACAGTCCCATTTAGCTCATTATTAGCTAAATTAAGCTCCCTCAACTTCAAAAAACTAACAAAAAACCCGGGAATAGATCCCGTCAGCATGTTGCCAGCTAAATTCAAAACCTCCATAGACACAGAATTGGACAGAGAAATTGGAATCTCCCCATCAAGTCTATTAAAACCAAGATTCAAAACCCTCAACTTCTTTAAACCAGCAAATTCGTCTGGCAATTTCCCAGCAAACAAATTGCCTTCAAGATCAAGCACTTGTAATTTATCTAAACCCCATATCTCCATGGGAATTTCCCCACTAAACTCATTATAAGGCAATGATAAACCTCTCAGCTCACTAAGTTTTCCAATAGAAGGAGACAACTTCCCCTTCAGTTTCCCATCATGATTATAACATGTTCTTTTAGTCCCAAGAGCGAAAAAAGGAAACTTCAAAGACCTTGAACAAGGAGGGACTTTAGAATTACCTCCGTAGCCATCCCCACCAGTGATATTCAGTGAGATAACCCTGGATTTGGAGTTGCACGTGACACCAAACCATGAACAGTGATTGGTCTTGTTGCTGCTGTTGGGGTTCCAGCTTGAGAGAATCCCATAAGGATCAGAAACAGCGGACTTGAATTCCAACAGAACAGATTTATCAGGAAAAGCTTCATCACCCTCTACAAGAGAGAGAAAACAGGAGAGAGAGAAGAAGAAGAAGAGAAGAAGAAGGGTTTTTGATAACAGATAGCATTTCATTTTCTCAAGAAACAAAGAGAAAATAGAACCAAGAGGGAAGCAAAACCCCAGAAAAAAAAATGAAAAAATGAAAAGGGATCCTTTTTGTGTTTGGGGTGAAGGCAAAACAGTGATTTTCAAAGACGGAAGCGTGTTTTCCTTTTCTGGCTGGCTAATGGAAGACGGAAAGGAAAATTCTCTCTCTCTCTCTCGTTTTGTTTATTACTTTTTAGCAAGCACGACTTGAGAGAGTTCGTTTAAAGTCTACCAAAAGGGCAAGGAAGGAGGTGGGGAGCAGAGCGGAGGACTTTGCTGGTGAGGGTGGGGTCCACTGCCGGTCAATTAATGCATCAAGCCGTCAACACGTAAGGCCCGGCACATTGGTGGGTCCCATTCAAAAGTTATTGCGAGGGACCCTCCTTCGTCTTCCGCGTGGATGATGGCCATTATTGTATTATTACTATTATTTTGGGTTGTTAATTTAAGAACTAACAATCACAATGGTAGCTATAAAACAAGAAAAAATAATAATTAAAATTCCAATCAACGGTGACGTCGTCTGAGAGAATCGTCGTCGTTTCATCAACGAATAGAAAATGTCTCCAGTGGTAACAAGACACATGCCTACCTCTGGTGTTTCTTTTCCTTTTTAACAATATATTGCATTTGAGAAGACCCCCCAACTAATTATTATTGATCTACGACCCATACAATATTATACTTAATTTTTATTAAATAAAACGAATAATTATTAAACAAATAATAAGATTTTATTATTGAACCTTAAATAAGGTTTAAAAATCAAATCATAAAGTTTAAACAAATAATAAGCCACGAACCCTGTGTCACAAGATTTTATTAAACCTTAAATAATTATATCTCAACCGGTCAATAATCTTTTAATTGTTATTTCAATACCTAAACAAATATTATTTATTCTAGTGCTATGCTATATTAGTTCATAAAGGAAACCACAAGATTTAATGAGAATCGTGCAAGCATCCCATGATGTAACTAGAAGAATTTACATTAGTTATATATTTGCCAAATTGACATGTTGGCGGTAAATTATTTATTAGTTCATATACTAATTAATAGATCATGGATAATTATTATAAGAAACCGTGCAAGTTTGCATAATTGAGCGTGCTGATATCTAAAATTAAGAAGAAAAAAAATACTTGATTGTTTTGAAAATAAAAGCAATAAATAAACTAAAAGCTTCCGAAGATAAATATGTAAATAAAATAGTAAAAATAAAAAAAATGAAAAAGAGAATTGTATAAAAGAAAGAATATAAAGCTGTAAATAAAATATAAAAGGAAGATATATTGCTGAAAGCCTTGAAGAAACCTTTTCATGTTGAAACGGTGTATAGGCAGGAGCAAGTCAAAGAGCTTCAATGAATAAGTTGTTATGTGCTAATTCTTGTCCTACAAAATACAAAGAAAAGATTTTAAAATCAACCCTAAACAAGGCAATCATCCATTGATATATCAGTTCTTAATAGAATATCCATTAACTATTAGAAAGATTTTAATTCCTTCGCTAAGATCAAACAAGAAAACTCCCAACGTCATCTCCAGAATTTCGTCCGGTTTTAGCCACCGGTTGCAAGCTACTGTTTGGAATATCAGTGGCCGGCCATCTGTAAGAAAAACCCATTACCACATCTTCACATATCAATGATATATAAAGGTTGCAAGTGAGGTTCTGGCCTAGTGGTGAGAGGGGCTTGTCTTCTTTCTCCGCACCTGGGTTCGAACCTCATCATGCACGCCTGTTATCCTCGCGATGCCTTACCTGCTCACTGGGCTTGCAGGATGTTCAGTGGGTCGTGAGGATTAGTCGTGGTGCGCGTAAGCTGACCCGGACACCCCACGTAAATAAAAAAAAAATGATATATAAAGGTTTGTTTTTTTGTGATTTGAAGTTTAAGTATTGTGATTAGAAATATGATGGTTATTAAAGATTTATATTATTATTAATTTTAAAATTTATAAAATTAGTTAAGATATGAGTAAGTTGATCCGAATATTCACATTAATTAAAAAAATAATATATATACTTGAATTCTAAGAGATGTAACTTAATTGGTTAGATCACGAATTTGTTTTTTAGAGATTATTAGTCCGAATTCTATAAACTTTAATACCATTGAATACTTATATGATTGTTAATTTTAAGGCTTATAAAATTAATTGTGTGTATTAGTTAAGATATCTATATTAATTTTTAAAAAATAATATTAATATATATAACCATGTCTTTTTTATTTTTATTTATTTTTAGCATATCAAGGGGATATTCCTAGCGTCCAAGCTTCATGCATGAGCTCCCAAGGTCACCCAGTCATAATCAACGAAAATTGACGACCGGTGTGGTGCTCAGGCGCTCCCCATAAATCCCCCTTTGAAGTCTTCTTTAACGGATCCAAGGTGCAAAAAATATCAGACCTCAAAATACAAGGGGCCTATGTGTTTAAGAACGTGGTGCCCTAATTACCAATCAAGAATTAGGAACCGCCACCTTCTATTAATGTCCAGCTGCTTAAAGCGATAGCCTCTTGAAGAGCAGATTTTCCATTATAACTATTCTTACTCCCGGTGTCTGGAATCTTAACTAGCCGAGGAGCCAGCGCCATGGCGTGGTGGACTCACACGATTCTTTATATATATATATATATATATATATATGTGGGTTTTAAGGTGTCTTTGGAAGTCCGATTGAACCGTGATTCTGGAAAAAAATAAAATAAAATGTTTTTATTGTTTTGTTACGTTTATATGAAATACAAGTTTTAAAAATTAAAATAATATTATTTTAATATATTAAAAAACTTTAAAAAATAACTTTTATCACAATCTAAATATACTATCAGGTCTTGTTTGTTTCTAGTAAAATAATTTTTTTTAAAAATAAATTTTAAAAAAATAAATTATTTTTTTGATAGTTTATAGTGTCATAAAAAATAAGTTGAAAAACACTTTCTAGTATTTAGTTATATTATAGAAAATAAGCTGAAAAATAATTTATTATTATTTTTTAATTTTATTAAAATAATAAGAAACAAATCTTACAAATTAAAAAATTGAATGAAAATGGAATTGAAAAAATCTAATTTTATAAATTATCTTAAATAAAATAAATAATAATCAAAATAATAAAAATCAAATCTAACAGATAAATTAAAATAATAATAATAATAATTTCATAAATTATTTTAAATAAAATAACTAACAATCAAAATAATAAAGACTATCCTTGATAGATAAAAAAATTTAATTAAAAAATGATAAGAGAAAAGTAAATAACAATCATAAAAATAAGAATCAAAGTTAATATTAAAATTAAATCAAATCAAATTTTGAGAGATGCATTGAAAAAAAAAATTCAAACAAAATATATTGCCATCAAAAGTTTTAGAATTAAATTTGATATATTTAATATATAATATAATATTTTAAAATTTTTATAATTTCTAGAAAATATTTTTTACTCAAAATAAAAGAAAAACACTTTTCTAAAAATCAAGTTAATTTTTTTAATAAAAAAATATTTTTCATTCATCAATTTTATGGACGTTGATCTATATAAAAAAATTAAAAATTATTTTAGGGGAAATAAAAAGACCATTAATCTTATATTAGCCATGTTGCTGTCAACTATCATTTTAAGAACTGGAGACTAATTATTCAACAACAGATTTAAAACTCCATTTCCAACATACATATTTTTAAATAATATTATCATATGTTAAACCAAATATAAAATCTATTGAGGAGGATGAGCGAGAATCTTCAATGCAATGCCAGCAAGAATCCAAACTAGTTAACATTGTTAAAAAAAAATGCGTTGGGTTGTGCATTCTCGACGTATGATACGACAGAACATGGCGAAGAATAGAGCTACAGAGCCACATTATTGTCATAACTTGGAAAAATAAAAAAGCTAATAGATATTAAAGACAGTATAGTACAATTATTGAATAAATGTTTCCAATTTCATTGTATTTGGAGGACGAAAGAATTGTTCCGCTGACAAAAACAGTAGTGATGGCCCAAGCTCCTGGCGAGATATTTCTTTACAAGGCATGAATTCAAGTAGAGCATCCTATACATCGAAAACATTTATATTAATACGTGGATGAACCTTTAATATCATTCTACAAATTTCTATACATTCATCCAACATCTCTTGTTGGTTCTGGACAAGGGCATCGATACATAAGACCTGGTTATTTTTGTAAGAAAGACTCGATACCTGTATTATGTAAATGATTACTCAAGCTGTACCTATTTTCCCCAATAAATTCATAACCATACCCACCTCTATGAAAGCATCTATCCCCAAAACTACCATTATGATTCAACCAATTGGAAAGAAGATCAGTCGTATCTACATGCGCTATCATGCTGGGCATCAAAGAAAAACAAATGATGAAAAGCATGAAACTGAAGAAGAAGAAGAAGACTTTCATAAGCGATCTTATGTTCCCGCCCTCTCTCTATGATAATACACTTATTTAAGGACCCCCCCTGAATTGTAGATATTTCATATATTTCCTACCATGCTCCGATGCATGCAGTCACCACCATTTAAAATTTCATTCATCACTTCATGTACAGATAGAGTAATATCATCACAATCACACCATGCATATGCTTGAAAACAGTCGTCTAATACAACTAGAGGGCTATTAAATTAAAGGTTAATTTACAGCAATATAGACGCAAAAAAGATAGAATCAGTTATAAACTAGCTCCGATTCAAGGAGGAATCATCCTGAAATTCCAGGAGGAAACATCATACAGGCAAAGGATTAGAGGTTCTCCTTACCGTTCCTCAGCGCCTTCCTTTTTTCCTGTCTTGAAAAGAACAAGTTTCCTCGTAGTCGCGCCAAGAACAACGCACATGGATAACAATTGCATTTTCAAGAGGCCTCGTGATGATTAAGTAGCAACCACCGTCAATGTCCCAATTTTAACTTAATCACCAGAACCTTAATTAAGGACAGCTCAGGCTTGCATTTTAAACAGGAAGCGCCTTAGGAGCTGAGATGCACTCTTCCATCATATGAGTAAGGAGCCAATTCTAACAGCAACACTTGATTTTTCGACAGGAGCAACAGCAATTGAAAGAACAACCCCGTGAACAACATGAAAAGCAATGACACCAATGACATGAAGCCGATTCTTGACTCACTGGGGCAGACGGTGACTCCAGATGCTGCTGCCGCTGCTCAATACCTGCTTTCAGGGAACCATTTCTCATCCCATCTGCCAAACTGCAAAACCCCAAGAAATATAGATCATGAGATTACAAAGTGTTATTATAAAACTTGTTTTATAATGTAGATGAAATGGCAATAGTTGTGAATCATATATGAACATAAGTGACGTAATTGGTATTAATCATGGCGGTTGGAAAAAATTAACAAGACAGAATTTACTATTTTCTTGATTGTTATCGATTGACAATGAGAGAGAGGAGCATACGCAGAATATTTATGACAACACCATCCCTTTCGGCCACAGTTCCAATAATAGCAGAACGCCCAGCTACAATAAGAACACGAGCAGCTTGGCCACCTAAAGTAGCACCTTGGCCGTTTACAGTAGCAGAGCGCCCAGCTACAACTAGAAAAGTAGCAAAATGGCCATGCATATTTCTTCTTTCTTCTGCAACACAAAGGTATATTCCTCATTGACAAAGCATTAGGCTTGCGGAGTCCTAATTAATTAGGCACACACGTGAATATAATTGCAGAGTAAATCTAGACATCTTGTTTACATGCATGAAATACAAGCATGCCAAGTCCAGAGGCATTTCTGTCTGGACTGAATTCACACAAGAAGTCGCAAACATACAAGCATCCATGTATTCACTGTGTGCAATGTGAATGTAAACAAAGATATGGTATGGATATGTATATTATGCATGAATAACGAGAGTCCACCAGTCTTTATGCCCAATAGAAGTAATACGTAAAAGTTGAGCGCGCATGAATTATAGTATTCATGTGTTTGCATATAGAGAATGGGAGCAGCTTACATTGGAAAAGAAAAGGACTCGACACTGTCTCCACTTTCATATGAAAGGTTGGAAGTTCTAGGAGACTTCCAGGATACAGCTTGGTTTGGTTTATTTTCCTTATTTTGATATTCTGCGGGATCCTTGATAGTATTATCTGATATTCCATTTGCTCCACCCTTCTCTGTGTAGGTTTCCAAGGCAGGATCTGAAGACTGATTATCAGTGGCCACCATTGCTTTTGTAGCGGGTGGGCTGAACATGATCAATTCACCTGACTGTTTAATGTCTCCAGACAATCCCAGATCGCCCAACAATACAACATGGTCTCTGGAGAAACTATTGTTTCCTACGTGAATGCTAAACAATGATTCATTGGAAGCAACGCTCCAATCCATTGGTGCTGGACCTTTATTTCTTTCAAAGACGGATGATGGAATCCTAGAAGGATCATATCCTTCTGGTCGTTCCATGACTTGGAGAGGAGGGGATTGTGTTGGCGGCATGTTGTGCACCAGGGATTCGTGAGCGGCCTCAGAAACTGGGAATGTTAGCGTGCGATCTGAAGAGCCACGCTCACTTTCTTTTGATTTGTGAGAATTTTCAATGGAAGTATCATTCTCATGATCTTCTGATGCTGGTTGAGTAATCTCGTGAGCTTTGTTGGGTGAATCAAAATCAGTGCATGCTCCAGGGTCAGCGCTTTCTTTTGCGATCACATCAAATAGATCATACAATGATGAGCTAGATGAACTAAGGGATGAAGCAGAGGAAGGCGAGGAAGAGGAAGGACCTGACTTTACAAATGGAATGTAAAGATCCCCTTCTGTAGCAGTAAATTCCAGTTTTAACTCTCTTTGTTTGCTACTAACACATCCATTAATAAACTCGGGATTTGATTCTGAATTTTTACTGCTTTCGGTCCCAGCAATTTTCTCTGGGTCTCTCTGAAGCTTGTCACCACTCCCAACCCAAACACCAAGCTTTGGATATGTATCTTCATGATCCCTGGTTCCGCTCCCATCACTAACCTCTGGATATGATTCCGATTGCTTGCTGCTTCCGCTTCCATGTTCCAAGTCCATAACTGAAAAACATTAATCTGATCCAGCTTAGTTTTTAGTACTCTATTACTCTAGGAACCCTGCAGGATAAAGTTTTTGAGTATGAAAATGTGACAAAATTGAAGGTATCTCAATCTCACAATTTACCACACATACACAGCTAAGAGCTTGCTTGATGAAATGAAAACAATTTCTTTCACAGAGAGACCTATACACATGTAACTGTACAGGATACAATTAGCCGGGTAATATCAACAACTAATTAAAAAAAATGGAAAGATTTAATTCGCTGTGATACTCAGTTTAAGAAATTAAGAACCCATATATAACAAAATAAAATCAAATTCAAGGGAGAGGGAGAGGGAGAGGGAGAGGGGATTGGATAATTAATACATAAACAAGTACGATTCAAGTTTAGATATGGTAAAGTGCACCTCTACTAGTAATCTCTCTCTTCTTCCTCTCTTCTTTTCCTTTTGTTTTAATAATAAAAAAAAAACTATTTTCTTGCAATCTCCTTGACATGTATGCTAATTCACAAACACTATGAAACTAAACTGCCAACCACCAAATATAACATCTTTAAAATTCCGATAATTTCCACACAGATTAAAAGCCAATCGTATTCTGTTTGACGTCTTTTGTGCCACAACTTCGATCATAACAACTCAAACGCTAAATAAAATTCCTTTATATCTCATTTCCTTAATCCTCTTAAACGAAACAACATGCAAGAAGCAGCTCTGGCTATTCAACAAAACAAGAATAAGAGCTTACTTTTACGAATCATCCGCAGCTAATTATTCATTAATTAATTTGCTTCTCTCTATATCTATACTAAAATAACCAAACGAAAACAAAACGAAAAATCAAAGAAAAATCATTTGCAGTGATTTAAAGAATGTTCCGTACCTGAGATTTGATTTGAAAATGAACGGCCTAAATTGCTGTTGTTCTGAGAGATGAATCCCCCTCTTCTTTTTCTTGAGGTTTGTAGGTAGGAAATTAAGGAAGCAAGAAAGAAGGAGAACGGGAATCATCTGATGATACAAGGCTCTGCTATAGTTCAGGGATTTCTAACTAACTATGGAAATCTTTCGCGCCATCTTTCCTCCTCTTTCCAGTTAATGAAAGGGTACTTGGAGTTTATTTTTGGATTTTAATCTTGACTAATGGGAATGTGCCATGTCATCGAGTGAGGGGCTGTCAGGTCATTTTACATTTATACTTTCTAGTGGCCCTCTTTATACAGGGAAGGAACGGGATTGATTGGTTGTCAAAAAGGAAGAAATTCTCGCCGGAAAAAAATAAAAATGGCGGAAGAAGAAGAAGAAATAAAAGTGGAGGTAGTGAATCTGTAGATCGGATTTTGGATTTAGCCTCCTCCTCCTCCAGATCCAATTTTCCACTCTAGGTGGATGAACTAATCACGGGTTCTTCTTTTATATCATTTGATGAATGCTGTTATTTGCTTTTAGCAGACCAAGTTTTTAGTAAATGTTTCATCTCAAGAGAGTAATAAAAAAAATTCATATTAATTATCAAAACAACTGGAGCGAAGGTTTCACTGTTTAAATTAGGTTAATATATTTTTTAGATTGGGATGTTGCAAGTTTCACGTTGTGGCTCAAGTAGTTAGCGCGCGTTGTACATAACCGAGATCACTGTTTTGAGTCTGGACTCTCTGGACGTCGTATATCCTTTTAATCAACCACGAACCACGTGTTGTGCTTTCTTTTTAAGAAAAAATGATGAATGAAAATACATGGGCCAGGCTCATGAACCTTTCTTGGGCCTAGCCTAGCCAGTACAATTGGACTAACACTTTTGTTTTTGTTTTTTTAATTTTCATGTGTAAAATTTTTAATTTTTATATTTTTATTATATAATAAAAATATTAATTCAATTTATATGAATCTTAATAAGAAATATTAACTATTTATTAATCAAAAATCTTGGTTTGAATTTCTCAAGTTTGAAACATTATATTGAGTTATATATCTTTTTATTTTTGTAGTGATTTTATTATTTAATATGAGATTTTTTAATTAAATTTTATTATTTGATATTAAATTGATAATAAATAATAGAATTTATAATTTGAATTATGGATTTAAAAGATATATAAAATATTAATAAAAGAGTTGGGTTGATTTTTCAAGCTTAAACAGTTATACTAAATTTAATAATAATATCAACAAATTTTTAATAATCTATATATTATTTTTTTACTATGCAAGAAATTCAAATTCAGATGCAATCCGCAATGAAAACACCAGCAATAAACTAGTTTTCTCTATTAAAACAATGATTTTTTTTAATCTTTTAGTAAAGAGATTATTTTTCCTAAAGAAAAACAAGTATTAAGAGCGACATAGAAATATTTCTTGTGTGTGTGTATTTTCCTATCATACCGAAAGTAGCTTAATTTCCAGCTGTAATATTAAGTTTTTCGTGATGGTGAACGAGATATCAAAATTACAGACAACAATAGATAGATCTATATCAAATAGAATATTGAACGCGCGGGGCTGTAATGTGTCCTACAAAAACCCCAACATCCCCTTAAAATTCAAAATAAGAATCTTAATAATTCAGGAAATAAAATATACACTCCGGTTCCTTTTGTCATGGCGATCTATTATAAGTTTGTGAACCTATAAAATCCCAAGTATAATTATAACAATAATTAAAAAAAAAACTTGAAACCAACTTTTTTGGCTGTTCACAGCTTAAGAAGGAGTTGGGGATATTAAAAATATCAAGATATATAGATATGAGATAGTTATAGTTATTTTTTAAAATATTTTTTATTTTAAAAAATATATTAATATTTTTTTATTTTTTAAATATCATTTTTAAAATTAATATATTAAAATAATTTAAAAATATAAAAAATATATTAATTTAAAATAAAAAATAAATTTAAATTTTTTTAAAAACACTTTTTAAATATAATACCAAATACAATAGAGTTCCTATTATAATTTATCACGAAATCAATGAATATTTTAATACTAGTTCTCACTAATTCAACGGTAATTAGTTAACAATTCTTTGTTGTCAATCATGTTATACAATGTCTCTTTCTTTATTAAATTAGTTTTTATTTTTAAAAAATATTATTTTTCCATGTAAAACATTAAAATTAAACCAGATGATTTTTTTCAATCATAACATACTTCATGTATTTTTTTTAAAAATAACAGAAGTTATTTTTAAAAAGTGACTAGTTATAAAAATAAAAATATAAATAGAGCTACATTTTAAATTTATTTTTTAATAAAATTTTATATTTAAAATTATTTTGAATGTTGGGAATTGAGTTTTAAACAGAATTTAATATATAAAAATAATATAAAGATATTACTTATTTAATTTGCTATACTTAATGCTAAAACCGATTTTCTAAAAACGCTTATCCATTTTTTTCGAAAAACATTTGAATTAAATCTTATCTCGTATGAATTCAATTTTTTTAAATTAAATATTATAATTCAATTCAATTATAGCATAATTAATTACAAACCGCTTATAAAACGGAAGGTTTGAGTTTGTTTCGTCCGGCTGTGGGCAGCATATAAAATTCAGGCAGCGGGAGTGGCAAAAACGGCGCTGGCACATTTGCTTCTCTTTCATGGTTACTGCGAGAAAACACAGTTCTCATCGGCTGGATCTCTTTACAAAGAGAATAATCTTTTGCATTCTTTCTATCTCACCAGTTTCCACCCTGCAGCCTGGAAATTTAAACGATTTTTTCTTTTGAAAAGGGTACCAGTTCTCGTCTCTCCTTCCTGGGTTCATCTGTCATCATGCTGGTGTGTGTGTGGGTGTGTTCTTTCGTAGGCTTTCCTTTTATATCGATCAAAAACCTTGGAAGGAAGTAACGGGGTTTTGTCCTCTTATCTGTCTAATGTACAGTTTTTACAGAAATTGATGTCGTGGTAATGTTAATCATTACATGTGATTAGAAGCAAGAACTGTGGTGTAATTGATTCTTGCTCTTGTTTCTGTGGAGTTTTATTCTGGGTTTTAATAATTAAAGAAATTTGTTACTTTTCGCAGAGAGTAAGAGATGGCCTGTGTCAATTCTGGATTTCTTTTACTGAAACACCCATGAGTAATCACGTTTGCCCACCCTCACACATCACCATCCTCCTGAAATGTCAACTGCAGATTTATGTGCGTCAAAGTTTCAGTCTTTCGCTTTTTGATTATTCTTAGCTACCAGAAGGATTCGTTTTATCGCATTCATTATTAATTGAAGGATGTTACTTTCTTTCATGGGAACTGATGTGCATTTCAATTGATGAACTGATAGGGTTTATAATAATTATAAGCTGCTTTACTTTTCAGGTCTGTGTTTAACCCGGAAATGTAAGAAGAACATGGATAACTATTGCTGAATCTTTTTTGACTAACTCATATTTCATAGATTGGCGCATTAAAATCATCCAATGAGTGTTGGCCATCACCCTTCTACGAAATTTTGACTTGGCACCAAAAGAAGGAAAGTTGATGTCCAATGGAAGGATTCCAAGGTCTACATGCACCAGCTGGTGTTCCTGAACCTGCTTCTTCTCATGGCAATGTAAGGCTTAATTTAGATGGGTATGGTAATCGTGGGTCTGGCTTTCCAGGCCTAAAGAAGAGAGGTCATGGTCATGGAAATCGTTCATGGATAAAGATTGATCAGGATGGGAACTCAAAGATTTTGGAGCTTGACAAGGCCACCATAATGAGACATTGTTCTCTGCCTTCCAGGGATCTGCGCCTTTTGGACCCTCTTTTTATTTATCCCTCTACAATCTTAGGTCGGGAGAAGGCTATTGTGGTCAGTCTTGAACAGATTAGATGTATAATCACAGCGGATGAGGTTATCCTGATGAATTCCCTGGATGGATGTGTTGTCCAGTACATGTCAGAATTCTGCAAACGTCTTCAGAAAAATCGAGAACAAGCAGGTAAAGATATTTCTAATTTGGAACAGTTGTTTCTATGGCCTTGAAGCATTTGGTTGCTTTGTTGTAGGCAGATAGATGGAGTTTAAAACTTGAATTTCTTTTGATTAACTGGGCTTGAAACTGTAGAGCTTCTCGCTTGCAACAGTAGTTTGCTCAGTTCAATTTTTTTCAAACTGATTTCTGTTACTCACAATTATGACTATTTTTTACTTCTTGAAGTTTATAAAGTCATGCTGTACAAGCTGTATATAATTACTTTTGATTTGATTCAGAGGACTTGCCGTTTGAATTCAGAGCTCTGGAATTGGCTTTGGATCTAACTTGCATGTCTCTTGATGCTCAGGTATGCTAACAATACGAGCCACTAGCTATTAAGGAAAGTGTTTCCATCTTTTTCTGAACATGTTGCCCACGCACACTCACAGACCAATTAAGTAAAGCCCTTGAGCCTTTAGAAATCAATGATGTCATTGTGGAAAAAGAAGCCAGTCTTCCAATCAAAAGTTAATCTTGTAAAGATAATCCATGTACCAAGATTGTTTTCACTTGCCAAGATGACTTTCCACGTGGTATGGAATTGGCAATCTTAAATCAATGCCCTTTCTTAATATAAAATATTGTGGTTTTTGAAAGTTTGAGATGCTTGCAATGCAAGAATCGAACTTGATATTCCCTCTTTGCATCAAACTTATTGATGCTGGAAAAATAGAATTGGCATGTGCTGCAGTCAGTCTTTTCTGGTTTGACACTTTTAACTTATACTCGAGACCTGAAGACAGTTTTATTGCTGGTCTGATGTTTTTATCTTGTACTCTGAAAGAGGAGTAATTTCATGTGCTGTTACCTTAAGGGTGCATCACCTTTTCTCTTCTGCGGTACCTGTGTGGAGACTCAGCTTGCCTTTCATTAGTACTCTGGTTAAAATATTGTTGTTCTGTTGCCATTTGATAATTTTGGGCATGCACTGTATTGACCAGCCATGGTAGCTATTTGGTGCATACTATATCGTTTCATTGCATGATCAACTGATGCTGAGAAAGTTGAAGTTCACAACATCTTGGAGGGCCTAATTGAATCCCTCTCTGTTATAACATCCACTAGAATAAATACATATAGCTTATGAAAGAAAGAAAAATGGTTTAGGAGAGTTGAATATGTAAACTGCCTCTCAATGCTTTTGCATGCATGGTTGTTACTTGTCACTTGTTTTTGGATGGTGGATTTGACCAAATGCAGTTCTAGAAACTATGTGGGTTAAGAGTGGGCAGCCATTTAACAATAGCTTTATGTATGACGGAATTCTTGGGCTACAATTCAGACTGGTCGCTTTACGTAAATGTTCTAATGCTCAAGATCATTTTTCGAAACACCTCTCTCCCTGGAATTTGCTTTGGCAAACCAGTGGTAGTTAATGGGCCTTAGTATACACAATAAAAGCAATAGATCAACTGGCAGTTTGAAATTTGAAAAATTGTGGGTAACTTCCTCACATTCAGGAGTTTTGGGTTGATAGGTAAAAGATCTGGAATTGGAGGTATATCCGGTATTGGATGAACTAGCAACATCTATTAATACTCATAATCTGGAACGTGTCCGTAGACTCAAGGGCCACCTCCTTGCATTGACTCAGCGAGTTCAGAGGGTAAATTTAATCCTCTTATTTTCCCCTTTTCTCTTGGTTATCTATTGTCTTCTTCCGGTTTCTTCCTCCATATGTTAGCTTTGAGATTGAAATTGTAGGTCCATGATGAGATAGAACATCTCATGGATGATGATGGTGACATGGCTGAGATGTATCTGACAGAGAAAAGAGAGAGATCAGAAGCTTATGCTCTTGGTGATATGTATTTTCAAAATGATATTCCAAGTGAGGGCAGAGTGGTTTCAAAATCTGCCCCTGTTTCGCCAGTAAGGTCAATTAGTGGAGCCCAGAAATTGCAGAGAGCATTTAGCAATATAAGTCCAAGTAAACATGGAAGCTTGATGAGTTCATCCAGTAATGGCGAGAATATTGACCAACTTGAAATGTTACTTGAAGCATACTTTGCTGCTATCGACAACACTCTTAGCAAGTTGTTCTCGGTGTGTTCCTGCATAACATGTTTTTGAACTTATCTAGATTTTTGTATATGAGTTGCTGTGATTGGATAGTGCTTGCTAATTGATATCCTACAACTGACCTAAGGTATAAGGCATGCATGACTAAAATCAACCAATATTTTGATTTTGACAATCCACCAATTAAATCAGGATGCCCCTCTTGGCAGCAAGCTGAAACACACAACCAGCCCAGGTTACTTGGAAATTTTATAGGTTCTAAAATGGAAACTATGGTGTCTTAACATTAAAAGGATGCTTGTATTTCAAAGTAGGTGCGTAGTGATGTGCAATAATATTTACTGCATGATTATATTAATTGTTCTATAAACATTGCAGCTCAAAGAATACATAGATGACACAGAAGATCTGATCAACATTAAACTGGTAAGGGGTAATGATGACTTCTAATTTCTTTCTGTGCTTTTCATTTCCGTTTTTGATGATGAAAAAAACATGAGATATAAATTTTGTCTCATATATATACAGGGCAATGTCCAGAACCAACTGATTCAATTCGAGTTGCTTCTTACTGCTGCTACCTTTGTGACTACAATATTTGCTGTTGTGACAGGAATATTTGGGATGAACTTTGTAGCCTCAATTTTTGATTACCCGTATGCATTTAATTGGGTTCTGATTATAACTGGTCTTGCATGTGTATTCTTGTATTTTTGTTTCTTGTTTTATTTTAGATACAAGAAGGTCTTCCCATTATAAACTTCAGTTTATAGCACAGGCTGCTCCAATGGAGACAAACACTTGATTTCTTTCATAGAAACCCATGATTCAATTTGATTTTCTTCTCACTCTCTGGGTCAATTTATGCTCTTCCAAGATGACAGGGGCTTGTTCTATGATGGTAAGCATACATGCATTGCATGAGGTTCTCTATTGAGGTGTGTAAATGCTTGCTCAAGTCCATAATTTTGGAGGTCCTCATCAATGTGATACGAGGATCCAGTCTTCTGGCGGTTTGGCATCACATTTCTTATAAGGCAAATATCTGGCCTAGGGAAAGCACACTGTGCCTGGTCTGCAAGCGGCTTTGTTATACGTTTGATCCGAGGATCATCTCTGCTAATTGTAATTGGGATAGTGTATCAAGGGTTCGAGGCCTGTTTGCTTGTTAAAGTTCAGGCATAGCTCATGTACCCTGCGTCGAATGCAGGCTATTATGTGACAAGAAGCTCTGGATAAAATTGTCCATTTCAACAGTACAGCTATTCTCCTTTGAACTATAATGCTTGAAAAAAACTAGCAGCGTAGGCCTTTTCTATTGTAACACCATAGGCTCTTCTTTCCTGGTAAACAAAGCAACCACCTCCTACTATTGGAAGGACATTTTCTGGGTGAATTTATAGGGTAATAAGCTATGGGTGGCTTTGGAATTTCCGTGACTAAACTATTTTCCTCATATTGGATCCGGACAATTTGAGGAGAGGATAGTGCATGTTTTAGGATAAAATTGTACATTTTTCTTCGCTAGTATTATAGTGGTACTCAATTATCCCTGTTGGATCGATCATCAAGGACAGCATTTATTGAGAATTCAAGAGAACACTGTTGTTCTCGTGTTCAGTCTATCAGCTTTCCCTGATGTAGCGAATTGGTAGTGTACGCCATTGCCTTCACCAGTGAAGCTCGGGGATTGCTGTATAGATGATGATTCTACTTCACCATGCAAGTCCATCTTAGGGCTTGTGCTATCCGACTCCAAGGCATGTAACCTCTTCTGGCTATTTTCAAGTGCAGCCTCGAGTTCCATGATCCGGACTACCAGCCTTGATTGAATTACCTCATGAAGACGCAAGCTGAGCTCCTTATGTGATACGGCATAGTTCGCTGTATCAATGGGATTAGTAGAACTCCCACTTGCGTCATCGTCTGAATCGGATAAATCGTCAGGTTTCTTATGACCCTCGTCTGGGCTTAGATCTCCCTTAACATCAAGCTCAAAGTTGGGATCCATCTGCAGACAACAGCGCAAAACGAAGTGTAAATGCAATAAGAAACATGTTTAAATAGACTAGATATGCAACAGAAACTGGAACTTTGTTTAAACCAAGTACTGAATCATAACAGACAAGGTATAGCTAGGTCTTGACTTCTTATCACTCACTTAAACTAGATCCATCGAGTCTAACAAAATTACCTCAATTAAATCGAGCATTCTCTCTAAACTAGATGATTTCATGTTAAGCTCCAACCTCTCTAGTTCAGCTTCAAGCTCTGCCTCAATTTTACTCATTGCCTCGGAGTTCGCTGCCTTCTCATCGTCTGGCTCTCTGCCGTAAAATTTTATAGACTTACCCGATTCCTTTTTCGTGGAAACTTCACTTGATGCGCTGTTGCTTGGCTTTTCAGTTTTTCCCTGGAAGCTTGAACCCTCACTAACAAGTTCCTTCACTGTTAACTGGTCTTTAATTTTAAGTTCCTCGTTTAAATCCTGGACCAAGTTCTCATTCTGCTTCAACAATTCATTTAAGTAGTCCACTTCTCTTTTATTTGCGGCAACATGCGACACTATTCCAACAGTTATCCCCAGGAAGAAAAGAAGCATTCTATCATAAGACCCTGCAGAAAGGAAAGCCCGAAGCTCAAACAGAAGGAAAAGTTTACTTCAAAGGAAGACATGCAGCCATATAATCAGCATTTGGACTAAGAAACCAAATTCAATGGAACCAAAAACGTCAGAAATGAAAATGTAAAGCAACCTCATTGAGAACATGTGGAAAAGAACACAACCTTGTGAATAAAACAATCCACCAGTTACCCTTCTACCTGACCTGCTCAATCGCCTATACTGTCCCATGTCAAAATACTGCATCTGTTTTCTAGTAAGCATCAACGATCCCTTTTCTTTCTCTGACGGCATCTCTTGTCCAAAATCATGGCTACCTCTCATTATCCAGCTTCCAATCGGCGATAGCTGTGCCATTTCTATAGATGAAGATGGTAGTGAAGCATATTCATTTTCTTCAAATCCAATGTCTCCTCCATACAATTCAGGAGTGAGGATACTATCTGAAGAATCAAGGTTATTGATGTACCCTCTAGACCCATTCCCAAGTTGCCTGTCCGCTGTTAACCTTCGAAACGAACTCACTTCTCGTTCGATAGAATCAGGCAACAATTCACTAGATAAATAAAAAAAGTAACCCCTTCCATAAGGCCGATGACTCTGTAACTGTATTTCGCCTTTAGTAGCACTACTACTTGCAACCCCTATAAAATCTCTACCTAATGATTCATCTGTTGCTGAATGCTTGCAGACGCCTAATCTGCAAAAGGGGCAAGTTTGCTCCCGTATTCGTTGCAGTAAATTCCAGGACTGGGATTGGCTGTGAAAATAATCCAAAGAAAAGGATTCAAATGAGCGTTCTCTTAACCTTGCTGAAGAATTCTTGAAGTAATTAGCTTTTACTGCATATCCTGCACCAGCAGCTACGGCTACTACCCATAAATCCATAACCAGCCTTTCTCTTAACAAAGAAATCAATCAACAATAGACTCCAAGAACGACAATCAAGTTAGGATCTAAAATTAAAGCCACTAAATAACAAGTAGGCAGGGTTTATGAGAGAGCAAAAACCTAATGGAAGAAGAAACTGAACATACTTGTTTGAAAAATACAAGATCAAGACATCAACACAAAGGGAAACAAAGAGAAGCATTTTGCCAAAGAAAGATTCGTTCAATATTGCAGCTTTGGCTGGGGAAGAATGCAAACAAGATTTTGCGCCATGAAAAAGCCTTGAAAAGCACTCTTTGGCGCCATATGGTTCGACTTCTAGAATTCCAAGCCACTTAATTTTTTATCACCCAGGAAAAAAAATACACACGTAAATTGTTGATTGGTATCTTCTTGTTATCCATCTACTGACAAACAAAAAGAACGTGGCCTGGAATGTTCAATGCCCCGTCGCAGAAAATGTTATGGGCAGGTCATATCATGCGCTGAAACAGCAGGTCCTTTTATTATATCATCTATCACCAACAAATGCTACCAATAATATGGCCTAATTAGGAATCCAGACAGTACTTCGAGCAAAAAAAGAAAAATGCTAACTATAAAACATGAAGAAATATAGACTGGAATCAAATGAAGGCCAGGCGAACACTTTCACGATCAGACGGTAAGTTAATCTAGCGACATCAAACATTTGACGAGTTGGGTGAAATTGTCATCTCACCCCCTCCAAGAAAAAAAAACACCAAGCGTACCGCACATGGACACGGGCCACTAATTGGATTTGGATTATTTGATACAAATAAGGTTTTTATTTTATAAATAAATTGCTGAAATTGTAGGTATTTACCGGTCTTCATGGTCGTATATAAATGAATTTGTAAATCAGAGCAACTGCCTCTTGACATTTTTCAGTCTTGTGATTTTTGTAATTTAATGGTTACTGCTTTTTCATTTTTTTTCAAAAAGAAGAAAAAAGAAAATGAAATACGAGTCAGGGAGGATGTTTTATTCAGAGCACTAAATGACTATTATATGATTATACAACACACAGCAAAAGGCCAGCGTTCTACAACAAAAAACTACAAATCCACAAACAATGCTCAAAGAATTTTCTTCATCAATGCAGGTCAAGATGCTAGGGTCATGCTTGGGCGGCTGTCCACGGTGCAGACCGTGATGTTTCTGCAGCCCCGAGATATCTTGAAAGAGTCATAAACCTTCCCATCCCTGCTTTTCTTGTACTCCAACAACAAATCCGTAATCGTGGTCTATAAAGTAACTCCAAGTAGTAGTACTGGTGGTGAAATCTGCAACGCTTGCTCCTCCTCCACCCGCAACATGTATTGTTCCATTTAAGGTGCCCTTATAGTGGGATTTCTCTTTGCTTGTGCAAATATTCTATGGCAATAAACAGGAAAAACAAAATTAGGTCCAATGGTAAGTGAGGTGTTGAGTATATAAATCCAGGTTGCAGGTTCATTTGACAATACTTGACATACATAAACATCGAGTAAATTGACAATTTTTACTAGAAATAAACTGACGTTGAGAGCCTGTTGTGCACTCACTTATTGCTTACAGGCTTGGACTGCCAGGCTTAGCACTTTTAAATTGAAATGCCTTCACTTTCAGATTAATGCAGATAAAGCAAAGGGAAATAACATGCTCAAGTGTCACAAGTGGAACTTTTTTGCATATCTGGTAAATGGGACATGTCCTTTCATAATTGTGAGCATGACCGTATATGGTTATATCAACCCTGTACTTATGCCAAAGTTTTTGCAGGCTCTCCCTTCCCATAGGTTCCTCGAATGATCCTTCGTCAGCGTAAAAGGTGGAAGAAGAACAACCAAGCACCCGATGCACAAGGAAAATTAGCCAGGGTTGCTTTTGTCTATCAACAGAAGCAAGGCAGTGCTCAATAAATTTGTATTGCTCTGTTCCCTCCCGGCTCCCTCCAATCATGTTCTGTATCAGCTATGCAAAATCTGAACATGCCATAATCAGTGGAATACCTGGAAGCAGGGATACAGAGGATCAGCATATCCACTAAGCATTGCAGCAGAAACTAGGAATCCATTAATGGCATGTTCTTCTAGGATAAGAAAAAATAACTGAAATGTCTAAGAAAAAACCTCAGAATAACAGATTCCACTGAGGAAGAAACCAAAGAAGCCACAGTTTTTTTGTTCTTTGTTTACCATTAAAGAGGTTTGAACTAAATTAGAAGTGAGAATAATCATAACACATTCGAGGTTAATTATATTAAAGTTTGTTCTGAAAAATTTCCCATACCAGAAATTAGCTCTGTTCTCAGCAGGGACATAGAACATTGTCTCAGCCAACACACCACATTCTCCTCCAGAATCCAAGTTTCCATATAAGGATCCAGTTCCTGGCCAGTCACGCTCATGGTTACCACTGAAATAATACAACGAAAATCACCATATAAGATGAAGAAGGTGAATAATACAAGCAGAAAAAAAAATTGTGACAAACCTTGCAACCATGTAAGGAACAGTTGATGCAATTGGCTCAACCTGTGCAGTAAACTGGTCCCATAGAAAGATACCCATTTGCATAGCATATATCGCCAATGTGGAAGACAATATCAATGTTTTTCAAGTCTTGAATAAGCTGCTTGGTGGTGTTAAGGGAGCCTCGCTGGTAATTGTTATATTCATTGGAGCCATCAGCTTCATCCTGCAAAGTAAAAAGTACTTCATAAAGTGCACCAATGCTTGTGCAATGATTTGCTTACTATCTCTAATCATTCAAAAAAAAACAAAGGAAAAGCTTTACACTCCTTGAAACTGTGAAAGAAGATATAGCTTTATGGCATACAGTGACGTTGACACAAGTATAAAGTTATTGAAGAAAGATATCAGTAATCTATGTCATTTAGACACGATAATGATGCATATTTTCTTAAAGGAGTGAGAAAAATATAAATTGGAAAATTAAAAAAAGAAAGTTATGTGTGTTGGGGCACCAAATCCAGAAATGTTATTTAAAAATTGCAACATCAGTGTGCATATCTTGCAAGTTATTAATGTTCCTGATGAGAATATCTGTTAAGGATGCGATTCTATATTTAGATATGCATAATATTTGGGAGAAAATTTCAACCTTTCCCATGTCTCCAAAAATAACAACACATTGTACAGAACTTTGACCAGGATATGGAGATGCTCTAAACTGGTACTCTTGACTCCAAACGTATGTACCATTGAATAATTTATGCCCAAGCTTGTATGTATACCTGCATAATCAATAAGGCAGTAGATCTTTAACACAGTGCTAATCTTGTTCAGATGATTAGTTTTGAAATGCTCATAATATTAGATGTGAGGTAGCTTTCTTTACTATCCTCTAAGTGCTCTATTGGAAACCATCACTTCATCAAACAATTCTAAAAACCAAAAATATTTGTATATAACTAATGCAGCTCGTGCATGCATAATAAATGACGTTAATCCATTCCTATCAACAGAGCTTGGCCATTTATTATTTCAAGAGAAGTTAGCACACCAGAAATCAACATTGGTCCACAGAACATTGTAATTTGCAATAAGGTATGACATACACAGCATGGGGCCATAACTCCTTCAGAAAACTTGTGTGTATAAATCCAGGATCACGCCACCCAACCGTCCTTGCTGGTGCACCTGCCCATATACATCTGACAAGGTGAATCATCTATCCATGGAAAAGAAGCAATCAAAACGTTTTTAAGAAAGCCAACCATATGGTAAACATTAAAAGATCTAGAGAACAACCAAGTTAAAGGTGCAAGCTCAGATAATTAGGATTAAACTAAATTGATAAATTTTTACCAATATGCTAACCAACTCAACATAATGCAGCTAAATCTGTTGGAGTGGTTTTTTCTATTTTCCAGTAAAAAAAGAGACAGCATAGCATCTCTGACATGCCAATTCTAGCTGATGTACACTTCTTTGCATAGATAATCGTAACCAAGATAGACAAAGGGCTTTCATTCTAAGTTCACTTTTAGCCAGATCTAAGTTCACAATGTAAAAGAGCCACCCACCACACAAGCTGTTACGATCAAAAGTCAGTGTCCCAGCCAGGGAATGCATACGATCACCATCTTTTCGACCCCATTCAACAAAGGGTTCTGCCTCATTTATCCCATATCTACTTGTCCATGTTACAGTCATCTGAGTTTGAAGTTCAGAACAAAGTTAAAATGTCGAAGAAGAGTTAGCTTGACTACAATATAAAATATATTGTATAAACTGAGGCGACAATGAAAAGATCCTTGATTTCTAAAAGCTTGCAACATTCATGAATAATTCATCAAAAAATGTGATAATAAAAGCCCTGTGCTGTTTCAAGTTTTTATACATGCAACGAAGAACTTCAGATTCTCCTCTGTATCACATGTGAACTTTTGGATAGAAACGAAAGGAAAATTAGGCTTACTTCATTCCATATCTTTCCTTGTGCTAAGCGTGGGTAAACTGGTGCATTTGGATTGGTAAAAGCAACTTTATTTGATACTGCCATCAGCTTGGGCTATATGAAAGAACAGATAATTAGATCAAATTTGCAGCATGATTAACCATGGTGGAATGCAACCAAAAAACTATACTCATCAAATAAATTTGAGATTATGGATAACAGCGAAACAGTGAGAAAAAAAGTGCACATATTCAACCAAAATATTTTCCAAATAAATGCTTGCATCCTTAAGGCCTTCCAGCTGATACTTCAAAATAGAAGGAAATGTGTAAGAATCAAACTCCTACATGCAGCAGTGAGAGACTAACATACCAACAATCTCCCACACACACACAAAGTAACATTAGTTAAGCTTGTGATACAATGATGGAAAGCGATTATTATACTGTTCTTCCTTGCATGAGCTCCGCAGAAGTGAATTAGGAAGGAAGTTTTACACAACAGAATTGAAATATGAAAAGAACATTAGTTGGAAAATCAATCATTGGTGCCAATTACTTAATGTGGAATTATTTATTTATCACCTTACAAGTAAAGAGAGCATAGAAAGTCAGAAGCATGCATTTGATAAACCTCCAAAAAAAAGCACAAAAGAGAAACCTGATCTCTGGTTAATTAACTGAAGCCTCAACGACCCCTTTCCTGTTTTTCTGTATCCTGGACTACTGTAGTTTGCATACTGATACCGCAAGATTAATCAAGTGTATTGGTATCCCTTATCACTTCAAGAAAGAGATACATTAAAGAGCAAAAATCTCGCGGCAGGGAGGCCAGGATGAACCTTAATAGGTGCGGTACACAAAAATGAAGGAGCTAACTTCGAGCCATCATCAGGGGTGCAGGTGGAGGCACTGGAAATTGATAAAAAGTAAGCACTGTCAAATCGGTACATGATGTGTTGAATTTATTCAAACACTCACCAGTCCCAGATTTTGAAAATAGCAAAAATCAAGAAGCCGGGCCAGTTTCAAAATGCAAAAAATCCGTAACCTGAAATCAGCAGGAGAAAACATTCCTATCCAGTCATCAATTGATGGGTTTGGAGAAGCATACTCCAATGTCACCCACTCAAAATTTTGCCCCTACAACAGTGAAAGAAATTTTCAATCGCATAACAAATTGTTTTCTCCATAGTGTTAGACCTCGGTCATCGCATCACTCAATTCAAAACCCAAATCCATATCAGTCACCAAAATATACACATAACAAGGACCCAACTTGCAATAAAAATAAGAAGCTTCGTTCATATATGGAAGCTGAATAAAAGAACCGGTGCTGCAAAAGCCTACCTTGAGTCCAAGAATTGAAGGAGATACTTTAACATAAGCATTTTCACTAAGATGAAGTTCTGTGCTTTGAACAACAATTCTTGAAAGAGGCTGCTCTCCATGTGAAGTTGTCACTCGTAGAAGAGTTGGGAGAACCAAGAAAAATGCAAAGAATACAAGTCCTAATCCTCTCATCATCGGAACCCAATATCTGCCAGTTCAAAGAAAAAAAAATCAATCCATAAAAAATGATAAGCTATCCTGTAAAACAACTCATGAGATGAGGTTATTTTTTAAACAATGACAGAAAGACTAACCCAGCAGTACTGTGAATATATAAAGTAACGTTAGGACTGAACTATAATCAAGCAAAAGAAATGAAGTAAACAAATCACTAACCTGTAAAACAAGACCAATTTGCTAGTTAACGTATAGTAAAACATAAAAGAAAGAATAAAAGGGTCGCAGCTTTGATTGAATATGAATGGAGTAAGCAAGTAGGAGGAGAATGTGGAGGGGTGGGAATTGAGATGGCAAATTATAGCAGTTGTAGGGTAAATATGAACAGGCTTGAAATCTTCTTTTGGAGATTCCAGTAACTTTCCGATAATGGTGGGCAGAACCACAACCGTGTCGGGGCTGCCTGGCCGGAGAACTATATCGCCAGGTGCATGAGACGGGGCGTGGACACCACCGCCCCCCCGCCCCCAAAATAAGGGCCACGCTAAAGTGAGAATTAGGCGCGCCTTTTTTCTCTTTATTTTATATATATAAAAAAAAGTTAGCTGGTAGTGCCTTTTATTCCGTTATTTATTCTGTTATTAGAATGGGATAAAATCAAAAGTTATGCTTTGAAGTTACATGAAGTTTTTCTTTTCGTTTTTTTTTTTTTTTTATGGGGGTGGGGAATCATTGCTTAGAAGCCAAGTATGAGCAGTATATTATTCTAAGACCATAATTCTGTCTCAGTGTTAAACTGGTATATATGTGATTTTTATGATAGAATGATATTTTATATTTATGATTTCGAGCAATTAACCTAAAAAATTATCAGGTTTAATAATAATATCTAAAAAATATGTTAATAAAAAAATTATTAAATTTAATAAAATACCAAAAAAATTCTAAAACCTATTTTTTTATATATATATTTAAAAAAAATTTGGTGGCCCGGAATAGAAGCCAGCATACAGACTAGTAAGACACGTAAAAACTGATTTAGTCCAATTATTCATTGAAAAATAAAATCTGATTAGCAGTACTGATATCTTGGCTTAATTCTGCAATCTGAAACTTACGAGCACTGCCGCGCAGACCACAAGTCAAGTAATGAACTGGAATCCTTAGTAATTGATGTTTTATAAAAACATAAAAAACAAATAGAGTTTCAAGAGATCATTTTCAATTGCGAAATTTATGAATAAGATCAACAGAGAATTTTAACACTTCTAATAATAATAAATAAAATAAAAACCTCGACAAATGATTCCAAATCTTGCTTCTTTCTTTCACATTGAAACCTTCTTGACGAAAATACATAGGACAGGGAATGCATATTATCATGGTGTTTATTTGATATTTTACGTGTCAACCAGGACATATTATCCATTTTAAACCTTTAACAAAATGGAACATAAAATCATGAATTGCAGTAAGCTAGGAGAATGCAGAATCTGGACATTTTCAAGAAGATTTTCTGTCAATTAGAGAGTGAATTGCTGCATTTGACCTAAGAGCTCTAGGCCAGCTCTCGGAGATCTTCATTTTCAATCTTCAAAAAGAAATCAGCAGCCACAAGAGCAAGAGTCCTGGATAGCAATAGAAGATTAAAAACGAGAAAGTAATGGGCACATGTAAGTGGCATATATGTAAAGAAACGAGAATAGCAACCAGAAAAGAAGTAAACTAGTATGAGCATCCCGTTTATTGTTTGGGGGCGAGTGTCCCACAAGCTTGAAAAGATCAGAGCATTTTGCAGCTTAAACCCTATGCATGGCTCTCTTCTCTCTTATTATTATTTTTTTTTTACTTTCAATAAGCAGTGATCGGTTGAAGACATGAATAGACTCAGTTGCTTAATTTTTAATAATCACATAATTAGGCCTGTGAAATTGTATCTCACCATCCCTAAAAGCTAGAACCAGTGTTTGATCTGCCATCTTTTAAATCTGCTGACAGCACATTTAGAAAGCAAAAATAAAAGAAGAAAAAAGAAAATCTGTGCAGGCAACAATTCGAGATGCCAGGCGTATATTCAACAAATAAATAACGGATAGACGAGTTTGATGACCTCTTCTTCCTTTATTTGTTCCTTTTCCCCCCTTTCCCTGGCCAATCTGCGTTCACTAGCTAGGTGCCATGATTTATCTCCAAGATATAATTTCGGGAACAGGAAAAGGTATTTTGTAAAGCAAACGGTAGCAAAAAAATCCAAAGCATGAGAAGACTTCTTGTGCACAAACTGAACGGAATAAATTGCGGGAACAGGAAAAGGTATTTTGTAAAGCAAACAGTAGCAAAAAAATCAAAAGCATGAGAAGACTTTCTGTGCTCAAGCTGATTGGAATTAAAAGTAAGGCTTGACAAAAGGCACTATACCTCCAAAGCTGAGCATGTTTAGATTTTTTGACTCCCGTGTCCCGCTCCACTCATAGCCTAATCAATCAAAGGCACGCATCAGCACACGGATTCGTACAGAAAGAGAACATGAAGAACAGCTCACCTATCCTACTGGATGAGACTTCATGGTTGAACAGAAAAGGGGAACAGTGTAAACTTTGAACTAACCTTGGCCAAAACAACTGGTTGAGGTGTTCTTCCCATTCTCATAAACGCAAGCAAATGACTGATCAAAACCTGTAAACCCACACAAGCCCCCACTGGTTTCGCAATCCTTGCATACATTAGAATAGTATGAATCATTATATTGAAGAGAAATACCAAATTTCCATTTCATTGGATCCCCCTCACTTCCCCCAAAACTGTATACTGACGTATAAGAAGAGCATTGGAGCTTTGGAAGATCCAACGTATAGCCTGCTAGTTGAATAGGTGACTCGTAAACACAACAAGTTGAAGGTGGCGCATTCTGTAGCAACCCTATGCCTGTCACTCCCTTGCAAGAATATAGTCCTCTACATACACGGGAGCGCGACCCCATAGCACACAAATCTTCAGCTGGATCAAACAAAGGAGAATTGGTAGAGCATCCAAGCAAAACAAATATATTTTCCCCTGTTAAAGTGAAGGGACTAGCTCGATCCAGGCTAAAGCTTCCTGAGTTCTGCATTGAACTACAAGCAGACATGAAGGGATCTCTGATAATTAAGGTGCTACTTGAGTAATCGATATCTGAGACATTGTAAATGCCGGTCCCGGTAGAGAACTCTAGTGTGCCGGCGTTGCATCTTACATATCTAGCAAAGTCGGGGTGCCCACATCCAAATCCGGAGCCGAAGGGGTACTTCACTGATATCGTGCCACAAGTGTCATGACATGTGCCATTTATTGGGATAGGATTCACAGCAGCAGAGATGGTGAAATAGATGGGGAGGGAAAGAAGAATGTAGGTGACGATCCAAGCATTTGAGATTGATGGTATTGGTTAGAGTTTGGGAGAATTAATAATCAATAAGTTTAAAACACGGAGGAAACTTCACTAGACAATATTGAAGTTATGTTTGGAAGGAGGGCTGGTTGTTCTTTTCGGTGGAGCTGATCAATTTCGTTCTTTTGCTTCCTAATAAGCAAACCTGACACATGTGGGTTCTAGCTGTAAAGCAACGTACATCCTAGTAGAAGACCCATCAAACAGTAAAGAAGAGAAACAAGCTTGCTAATGTGAACAGAATTACCAGTAACTATCAAGTAGTACAAGTGGAAGTGTAACAAGTTTTTTTAAAGAAAAGCGACATTTTACAGCCCATTCAAACAGCGATAGGATTTCCAATTTACAAGAATAACTAGAGTTTCACACTGGATATCAAGAATTCGAATATCTATTTCGATACAAAATGATACATACTAAAACACAGAGAAAGGTTTAAAGCCACTAAAACGAAATGTCATCCTAAAAAGCTGACAAGGTTTACCTTGCTTTCTTAGCTATCGAAATTTATTAAATAGCTCAACAGAACTCTGGAATGGACAAGGAAAAAAGAACTCCCTACAAGTGATTGCTTCAGCTGATTCATCCATCAATAGTGAATCTAGATCCAGTCTGATGATATGACCAAGTAAAATGCCCTCTCAAGCAAGACACAATGAGGAAGTTATGATGCACTTGATTAAAATAAGCACTGCACTAGTCTCGCCACAGGAGACACTCCTTTACAGAATCCTGTATCATGACTAGAAGCCAAAGGGAACTCAGAATTATCTGGAAGCTAGTCCATTCACATCATCCGAATAAAAGAATACAAATTTCATTTCCCTAAAGATCCTTCAAATCACTTTCATTTGATTTTGATGGAATTTAAGCAAACAGCAATCCTTGGAGTATGAGCAGATTTTTCAGCAAGTTGCTTCTGCATTCACCACGCATTTGAACCAGCCTGGTTTTTAGAAGCATTCCTATAGCCCACAGTCACAGATCTTGGCAACATTCATGCATTCAAACCAGCCCAATTTCAGAACTACTCTTGTTCCCCAAAGGTCATGCATCCCTTCCAGTTTAAATGTTTATACAGCCTCTACTATGCCAAAAATCATATGCCAAGGGAATAAAGTACTGAGTGACTCTTATGTTCATTGGAAAGAGCTTGAAGATTGAAAGTAGGCACTTCAAATTTGAACTCTAAACATTGTGGTAAAACCTGTGAGAAAAAGCTCAAGCAGATAACTACCATGGGACATCCTTGAAACTCATGCATTTAGACCCACCCAATTCTTAAAAGCAATAAGTGCTTCCATTTTTCGGAAGTTCCTCTTTCTCAACTTTGATACTTTCAGCTTCTTATGATTCTCCATGAACGCTTGCTTGTACCTCCATTTATCCACAAAAATCTTCATCTCCTGAGATTTTTCTACGACTTGCATCACTGCATCAAAGAAACCTCCTTTCACCATAGCATATAGGAATGCATCAACCAAACTTTGATCAAATTTAATACCCTTCTCTTTATCCAGTGAGACCTTTCGCTTAACCTCATTCCAGAGCATCAAAACACCGAAATATTTCTCTGCAGTCACATACCCATTAATTAGGGACAAATATGTTTGGTCATTTGGTTCAAACTGTAGGAAAGTCATTCTTCTGAAAGTCCTCTTTGCATCCTCTAACCGCCCAGCTTTACAAAAAGCATGAATAATTGAATTCCAGTCATGAGTTTTCACTTCAACTCGAGGGTCCTCAATGACTTCATCTAAAAAAGCAGCCATTAGTTCAGGACGCTGTTTTTCCATTAAACCTGTCATAATTGTCAAATAACTTCCTTTCAATTCAGCTATTCCCTCTCTCATGTCCCTAAACAAAGTAAAAGCTGACTGGAAATCTTGGCTTGTCATTGATGCTTCAATTAGTGCATCATAGCTCCCCTCATCTAATTGAAGCCCTTTGTTGCTAATATCCATGACCAGCTGTGTAGCTTCAGCTGTTCTATACTCTTTGCAATATGCCTTCAAGATTGGCAGAAAGACCCCAAGTCCCACATAACCACCTTGAGCATCCATTTCATCAACAATACTGTGCGCCTTATCTGATAATCTAAGATTAACACAGGCACTAATAATACCAAACCCAGTTGATTTATCCGCAGCAATAGTTGCTGACTCCAACTTCTGAGCTTCAATGATCAAGTTTGCTAAACCCTTGATACCTCCATCTTTCATAAATCCTTTAACCACCTGACAATAAGTTTCCTCGCTAAAATTCAAATCTAGTCCACCCTGTTCCCTCAAACTACGGAGAATAGTTTCCGAAACAGCCTCAAAACTCCCTGACTTTACATACCCTCTAATCAAATAACTAAAAAATAACCTTTTATTCGAAAAACCAAAGCCACTCATTAAACCGTTTAACTCGATTATCCTATCTTGCAACCCCTTCAGTGCATACAAATAAGCAAGAAACCCAAAACTCAATTCATCAGGCTTAATACCCAGCACGGACATAGTTTCAATAACTTTTTCAGCTTCACTAACAGACTCAAGTTCGCAACAACACCCTTCTAGAGCCACATTACAAGCATCCATATCAGGTTTCATAGAATCCAATTTCTCATCAATAGCAATTCTACAACTTTCTTCAAAAACTTTCAAAAAGGCAATAACTTTATCATTTTTTCTACTAATTTCAATGAGAAAATCACCCCACAGTCGAAAAGGCATAAAAAACCTGTTCTTAAACATACATTTGATTAAAGCAAAAGCAGGAGCAGCAGTATTGGCACGTACCATTGAACCAAGAAACAGTTGTACCGTTTCAAAATCTAAACTTTTTGGGTTCTTCTCAATAGCATAAACAATAGAAACAAATGCCCTTTTGAGATTGATGGTGTCATTGAGAGAGGAAAGGTGTGTGATGAGTGAGTTAGTGAGAGACTTGGACGGGAAAGCTGAGTTTGAGGTTAATGACTTGAAAGACGCCCATGCCTCATTAGTGTTGTTAGTGATGAGGGACCTGTGAAGGGTGGATTCTAGATTGGTTATGTGATCTTGCGTTAAGATTTTCGGGGTTTGTCTGTTGGTGGTGGTGGCGGGGTTTGTGATTGACGGTGGAGTCTTTTTAAGGGAAAAGATGGTGGGTTGCAAGAAAGAGTATAAAGTTGGGGTTTCGGGTGTGGTGCTGAAGGATCGGCGTCGAAGCAAAGGGAACACTCTTCTCCACATTCTTTGATCGCTGCGAGTGTGTCTTCCGTGTGTAGCCTCAGCTTATGTTAAATGGATGGGAATTTAGATTAATAATATATGTAACAGACCTAAGAAAACAACAGCTGGAATAGCTCAGTTGGCTAGAGCGTGTGGCTGTTAACCACAAGGTCGGAGGTTCAAGCCCTCCTTCTAGCGTTGAAAAGCTTTTAACAAACTTTTTTCAAATCATTTGATTTGATCTTGAAAAATTTCGACACTCGATCGTTGGATTTTTATGTTTTTTAAAATAAAAAATTTTCTGTTTTTATTTTCAAATTTTCTTTTCTTAAAAAAAATTAAAAATGATACCAAAGGTGGCCTGATATTTTAGAGTTTTCAATTATCAAATTAATATAATATTTTTTAAATGGATATGAGTTCAATCAAACTTTTATAAGAGCATTAAGTTAGAGTTTTTAAGTTTTTTCAAATAAATGCATGCCATTTGTATTTCTTCAATACTCCATGACAAATTTTAGAAACTTGATATTAGTATTTTTTTTCAATAAGAATTTATAATGAGTTTTGGTAAGTGATAGAAGCGGAGAGAAAACTTTATATAAAAATTGTATTTTTAATAATTTACGGGTCAAGACTTATAAGTTAAATTTTAAGTTTTGTATTTGGATTTGAGTATTTAAAAAAAAAAAAATCTCATGAAACGAACATTCTTTTATGCATGGATGAATGATGATAGGAGAAAGATAATATAAAGAAATTTGATTATCGTAACAAAAGAAAAAGTCTTGCAATGTAATATATAATCAAGAATAAATACAGAGAAATATTAGGTATAATAAATTTATATTCTAATAAATTTTTTCTATTATTATTTAATAGATGATATTATGAACCGTTCACTCACCTCAAATATAAAAAATGATGTTATAATTGATCAATAAAAATATTAGTATCATCATTAATTGTAATGCTTAACATTATTATTGATAAAAAAGTTGGTGAATGTTCATTATACGTTAATAAAAAATAAATAAATAATTAAAACAAAAAAAAAACTTAGCGTTTCTTACATTTTTTTTATTTACCACTATAATATAATAATTCTTTTCTCCTTGCATAAAAAATTGCATGATTTTGGCCCAGGGTTATTAGGGTATCTTTATAAGGTGCATTAATTATTGCTGATTTGTTTGGGGTATCTTTATCCATGCAATGTTTTGTGAATAGCAAAATAAACAAAATAGCCCTGATAGTAAAAGACCTGGTGGTCTCGAGCAGGAGTATTTATGTATTTTTATTTTTTATACATTATAGAATTATAAATGTACATTTGAATGTAAGACATTTAGTTCATTATGACAAGGGGCATTTGGGTGTTTTAGCCTAGGTTTTGTTGTTAATTATAAATTTGATTTAGAGTAGCAACATAACTCCTCTTGAAAATAATATTGTTTTCAATAAAAAGTTATTGGCGCGTCTTTGTTGCATACTTTAAGCGATATGTGCAGAGATTTCTAACTATTAACAATGTGTTTTGTCATCTTAGTTAATTCCTCTTTATCTCCTTTTCCATTGTAGACAACAAGTGTACTTCAAATATGATCGATGTATTATTAGTGACCTTTTTTTTTTTCATTTCTCTTCTACCTCGGTAAATACTCTATGATCTTTATTGTTATTGTTTAAATATAATTTATTTTTATTTTTTTGAAAAAAATACATATAAAAAGGCATTGATTAATTTTTAAGGAAAAGGCCAGCATTTCTTACTCATATAATAATGGCTAGCGCGTCCCATATTTGGTCCCTTGATTTGTTTTTAATTTTAAATGTCATCTATTCTAAATTTCTTTGAAAAAAAATAAGTTAGATGACATATTATCTGATATTAATCAATTTTGTTTGGAAAAAAAATCAAGGCAAAAGTTTTTTCTGATAAAAATCTCATTACTAAACTAAGTTATGTTTTTCTATTCGTGACCTTAAAAACTTATCCCACAATCCAAAATCACCAAGAAATACATCTTAAGAAATTTGATAAACTCCTTAATGATCTTAAAAAACTATCTTAAAATCTAAAATTAACCCAAAACCAAAAAAATTACCGAGTGAAGGTATGTTTTCCCAAACAATTTCAAGATAAAAAAAAACACTTATTATGAGCTCTTCTTGTCAAATGGGACAATTCAGCAATTTATATAGACAAAATGGATGCCAAAAGAATTTTTTACCGAGTAAAGATATATTTTTCCAAGCAATTTTTAAGATAAAAAAACATATGTTATGAAGTCTTCTCGTCAAATGAGATAATTTAGCATCAATATCAACTATTGTTATAAACAAAATCAATATCAAAAGTTTTTTTTTCCCTATAGTTGGATTCCAATAATTTTATTTTACTTGTCTGAAATTAAAAACCAAAAAATAAAATAAAAATGAAGTCCGAGATCAATTTGATTTTGTCCTTAAATTTTAGAAACTAAATGGACCTAGTATTTATAATTTGAAAAATTTAGGGATTACAATAAACACTTCGCCAAACTTTGATAAAGCCTTTCATTCCCTCGGTATTCGTCACTTTAGTCTTGCATATTTCAATCTCGTCATTCCCATACAAATTAGCCTACAATTTAATTTAATAAGAGTCACAGAAAGTCAGTCAGTGCTATGCTATTTCCCTCCACACCTTTTACATTTACCCGTTACTTATAATTAATTGATACTAAATAATGAATCCCTAGCAGCGAAAAAATTGATAAATAAATAGATAAATTCCATTGCCCTCAATATGCATTGCACACACAACAAGAAAAAAAACAGATGATACTTCGAAATTTTTGAAAACCAAACAGACTATGAACGGTAAAAAAAAAAAAAAAAAGGAAAAGGAAAAGGCCCAGAGCATTCAGGTCAGCTGCTGATGTATTACGTTGAAAACGAAGTCGTTTTCAAGGAATAATAATACATAAATCATAGGCAGCCAAGGAAGGAGGTGAAGTAGAGCAGAGTATCGAGTCCAGTCGAGTCAACTCTGTGGATCATCATCATCATCATCATCATCAATGGAAGAAATAGTATCAGCACATAAAGAGAATAAATCATCATCATCATCATCAAAATTTATAATCGAAGAATGGAATGGATCTTCTTCATCAAAACTCTTTAAAACTGCGACCATAACTGCTTCTCCTTATCTATCCATCCAGAGGTCACCTTTATATACATATATATATATATATATATATATATTCCTTCACTTCTCTTTTGCTTCTTCTGTATTCATCATTTTGAATTGAATCATGTTTAATGCGCAGATCTGGAAGTCGTTTTAATCACGTCTGGAGACGAGTTCTTCAAGCATTTGTACCCGAGGCAAGCCCTCCCCCTTCCCCCCTTTCTTTTCTCTTAAATCTTCTTTGGCAAAAAAACAAAACAAAACAAAATTACTATTCAATTTATTTAACTAATTAATTTAAATTCCGTTGGAGTGAGGGAACGCAGGGATTTCCAAGCAGTGTAACACCAGATTATGCCCCTTTTCAAGTATGGGATTCATTGCAGGTATTATCATTAATTTATGAATTTTATTAAAAAAGAACCTTCCGTAGTAATCTATCAGAGCTGATGAATTGATGGCTTGATTTGGTTCTAAAGGGTCTTTCAACTTACATAAGGACCATGCTTTCAACACAAGTAAGCTCTATTTGATCACACTTGTAATAATCATATGATTGTCAAAAAAAAAATCTAAATATAAAAAAAACTTGTTTCCTCAAATTGTGTTGAAGGCTCTCTTGAGTGCAATTGGGGTTGGTGAGAAATCAGCTACTGTCATTGGTGCCACATTTCAGGTACTATAATAGTTTTTTTTATTATTATTATTGTCTTTGGCTTTCTACTGCTACACAGATAATATGAATTGAAGTTTTTTGAAATTTGTGAGGGGCTTTTTTTTTAAAAAAAGTTTATAAATAATATTGATAACTGAGTTTTTGTTTGCAGTGGTTTTTGAGGGACTTAACTGGAATGCTTGGAGGCATACTCTTTACATTTTACCAGGTTTATTGTTGCATACTTTTGTGATTGCACCCCTTTTGTTTTTCTGGTCTCTGGGGATTATCTTAACTCTGGATTATCTTAACTCTCTCACTTGTGAAGTGCTCTAGTTTTTCTGCCTAGTTAAAAATGCTCTAGGTAGAGTTTGGCAATTGATGCAAACCACCTTTTCTTTTGTTCTTTCTTTCTTTCTTCCCTTTTTCTTTTGGTTCATTTCAAGATTATATGAAACTGGGTAATTTTGTGCTTCTCAGGGCTCAGACCTGGATAGCAATGCCAAGATGTGGCGTTTAGTTGCTGACCTTATGAATGATCTCGGTATGCCCTGCTGTCTCTCTCCTTCTCCAGAAGGTGTACAGTGCACACACCAACTTTTGCTCCATATTGGCATCTGACATTCTATTTTGTTGTTATTCTCCATGGTTTCTCAAATTATTTTCTCCTTATGTCCAAAATTTATGAGAAAGTTTGTCAATTTGGCTGCAGGAATGTTGATGGACCTTCTTTCCCCTTTATTTCCTTCCGCTTTTATTTTTGTTGTTTGCTTGGGAAGCTTATCAAGATCTTTCAGTAAGTATCCTCGTAGCTTAAATGCCTGGTGTGGGGACCTGTGGAAATTGTCTGAAAACTGCTTATTAGAATTTTTGTTGTGTAATTATTTATACTGTTGGTCATAGTGATAGTGTTAAGGCCAAAAAAAAAAGCCTGGTCTGATTCTATCTTGCTAATGAAATGGTTGATTAACTATTGTTGGCATTTATTATTTAAAAATATGCAAAAGAAATATGAAGCTAACAATAGAATTTAACTAGTTTGCCACAGTATATCTGACACACCTGCTGGATAGAATATAGAAAATTAGATAAACATAAATGCTCAGTGATCATCATCTGATTTATCTCCTTTTTCCTTTTCCTTTACCTTTTTTTCCTATCATTAGCTGGTGTAGCTAGTGGTGCAACTAGAGCTGCTTTGACTCAGCATTTCGCCCTTCAGAACAATGCTGCAGATATATCTGCCAAGGTACCAATACTGCTATTCTGACCCTTGCAAGACAACCTCAAGAGATTTTTTGGTTGCTACTACAGCTATTGACTGGCTCCTGTATATTTATAGGAAGGAAGTCAAGAAACAGTCGCAACAATGATTGGCATGGCCTTAGGAATGATCCTCGCTCGAATAACAATGGGACTCCCCCTAGCCATTTGGTTTTCTTTTCTTTCTCTCACTGTGTTCCATATGTATGGTAAGCTCTTGTGCAATGGTTTCCGGCATAGAGAATTATTTTTGACCAAGGAACATACTCACCTTCAAGGAATGATCAGGAAAATTATACATGGGTTCATGAATGAGTATGACTTATTCATATCAATTTTCATGTTGTCTTTATGGCCGAAGAACTAGATCATAATAATCTCAATGAAAAAAAATTGGCACCTAAATTGAAGGGTGGCAAGAGGTACACTTTTTCTGGTTTCTAGATCTATTTGCTTAGTTCAGCAATAGATGGGCAGTAAGACTTGTCCTTTCATGGTGACAAACTCAGAAACCTATAGTTTCTCTACTTTCTTGTTTGCATAACCATGACGTATACTAATAACATAGTTTTGTGGTCGTCTCATGTTACATCTGGCTTTATGTCTGCAATTAATGTTTTCATTTTCATGTGCAGCAAACTACAGGGCTGTTGGGTGCCTTGCTTTGACTTCTTTAAATATTGAGAGGAGTGCTATTCTCTTCCAGCATTTCATGGAGACTGGCCAAGGTAATGGTTTTGTCAATAGTGGCTAATCGCCCAAAAAAAGGCAACAAAGTTCTGGCATCATCATATAAATTGATTGTTCTTTTCTTTTCTTTTCATTTCTTTTTTAATGAAAACTCACTCTATTTCATGAGCTTACTTGCCTGATCTCACCTGTTGGCAAGCTGGAGGTGAATTTGTTTATCTATCTATTTTTCTTGATTTTGACGCCATTATCTGAATTTGTTGCCAGTTCTCTCTCCTGAGCAGGTCTCTAGAATGGAACATGTTTTACCAACGTGGATCACTTCTTGGAGTTCAAAAAAGGTCAAGTTACTACATGCCAATGTGCGCTTGGGTGTGAGAGTTTCTTCACTTGATCACCAGGAAATGTGAGTTTTCGGTTATTTAAGTCATAAACTTTCCATTACTACAAGGTTTTGTTTCCTACTTGTACTATGTACCCTTGCTTTTTCTTTTTCTTTTTCTTTTTTTCCTTTTTACTCTTTTTGAATGACATATTTATTCAGAGCAATTAGGTAGTCAACCTTTTACTGAAAAAAAGTAGTTTTGTTCAGGTGGTGCTTTTACAATGATTGTTGTAGAAGCACCTGAATAATTGAACTACTGTTTAGCATATTTCAAAGGCATTTCAAGTTAGGATTATGGCTTAAATCTTGACATATCTGCACACAAAACTGATCTGAGCTGGCTTCTGCAAAATCAGTGCTCAAAAACATTTTGCTGTGTAAAAAACTAACTGTTCAAGCAATATTCTCAAACAGGAAGGAGGTGTTGCTTTCTGCAGGATCTCATTATCTTAAAGGTTAAGATCTAGTTTCTACCTTCCAGTTTTCATTTTTTAAAATCATAAAAAAAAACTTTGAATTTTAATGGGAAACCTATTGCTTATTTTGCTTGTCTATGCTGGTCTTTTTAGCAAAATACTTGTTGGTGGAGAGGAAGCGAATCATTGATGTTATAATGCACAAAAATTCAACAGCTTCAGATGTCTTGCAATCATTTATTCACGCTCTTGTTATGGCCGAACTCATGCAAAAAAGTACATCTGTCTATTTGGAGAGCCAGTCATGGATGGATAAACATTATGAAGTTTTTCTTCAAAAGGTATCTCTCTCAATTTTTCTTAACTTAAATAAATTGCTCTTTTACTTGACCCTATGACCAAATTCTGAATGAGAACCCAGAATGGATTCACTTTCAGAATACTGCCCTTTCCCGCTTAATTTGAGTTCTATTGCTGTTCTTCATCGAGGAACTTAGAGGCACATTTTGGCTCTAGATGATTTTTATTCTTTATCTGACAGCTACACTGAGCAGACCTTCAACTAATAACTAAAAAGAACTTGTAATTGCCATTCTTTTTCACAGTGCTCTATGTCATAATTGGTCATGAAGTGAACCAGGAATTTTTACATGCGACTAAAATTTAATCCCTTATCTTTTATTTACTTATTTAAATAAACATTTGTATCCTTACAAATGAAGGGCCTAATCTTACTACATTAGCTGATCAAATAATGTCCACAATTATGTTTTGAGCAATGTGAATAAACATATCCAGAGATGTGAATCCAGGATGGCTCTCCAAACTATTGCATTCTGAAGTTCCCTATATCACCATTCTTCATTGAAGAACTTGGAAGCACTGCCCTGCTATTATTTGTCAAGGTAGCTACACTATTTATAGATTAACTAACACATTTTGGTTCTTGTTCATTTCTATTCTTTATCTGGCAGCTAAGTTCGTTGGGTTGGAAAACAGGGCGCCTTCTTTCCCCTCCAGTCATCTGGAAGGCGAACTGGACAGATGTTTCAACAGATGATAAAATCGACTAGGTAATACGTGAGTTCTGTTGCATTATAATTGCAAGAATTGCAGAAATTGACGACTACTTCATTGACATTCAAAGCAAATTAATTTAACAAAGTGGCCATCAACTAAGGCTTGATACTGCCGTGAACGCTGAAGTGCGAGGCTTTTTAGATGGCACACATCCGTGGTGCCATAATACAAGAACGGTAACTCTTTGTCTTGAAGCAGCTCCGCTATAGATGCTCTTGGTAGGATTAGAATTATGAATTTTTGGTGTTTCCAGAATCATGTATACTTTAAAAAGTTGGATATGTCATTGGCTAATGGTCCAATGACCTCTTTTCTGTAGGAACTAGTAATATGAACCACTTCGATACTATATAGCTTAGCTTGATGATCTGGGATGGTGGTTTGCAGTAACCAGAGGGAACTTGTTAGAGGGCAGCACACCTGCTCCTGCGAATTGTTTTGGAGGCTATAATAGAGAATCAGTTTTTGCCTTCTGAATTTTGATGCATATACTCCGCAGTCATGTGGTTTGGATTTGTTACGCAGCCGAGGGTTTTTGTCACCCCGGATGGAGAGAGAGCGTTCCCATCAAAAGGATGTCTTCTGCATAAAAACAGCCCCGGAGATTATTATTGACATGCCGTTTTGCAGAAAAACAGACCTGCACTGCCCAACATGACATATCGCTTGAGAGAAGCTAGCACAAAAAAAAAAGTGAAGTGAAAATAACATCAGTTGCGTTTCCTTTGCTGGTGATAATGTGAGCAATATGTCTTCCATACCGACGAGACAGCAATTGGGGATGGTCAAGGATGAGCCTGATCCATGACTTCAACATTCTAGGCTCTAGAATTACATCTCCTCGTTGTATGGAAAAAATTGGCACCTTTTCTTATAATTTTGCTTCTTGCTTTGCTCTCTTCCATTTTTTATTTTTTTCCGTCGCTGGTTACATGGAAAGAGATCGATAGCCAGCTGCTCCCAGGGTAATTCCACATCCTCCAGAAATGTTTGCGTCCTTGAAAATTTCTCTAGGACCTGAAGAAGAAGGATTCCCCAAGCGTAGTTTGTAATAAACCGAAACCTGGGTTATTGACCGGTTAGATCCGCCCGTCTCCGTCGAGCCCCAATTAAATTGACTGTATAGGTTGTTCAGGCCTGTAAAAATTCAGGCCGAGGCCTTTTTCATCTTTTCATCTTGTGACTGGAAAAAAAAAACGAAGGAGATGTGAAAACAGAATGGTTCGACCGGAATTCACACAGTTTCTCCATTATACTCTGGATCTCTGCTTAATCGAAGGCTTCAATACCCAGTCAAATTATTGAAACCCTAGCCAAATTCGATGACAAAGGAAGAGGAAGAAACAGACAAAATACTGAAACCCTGGCCTTTGAAAGACAGAACGGGGGAGAGATCATCAACTTTGGATGGTCATAAGATATGACTCGTATTTAATAACCCGTCTGGTAGCCTCGCGTAACTGTTACGCCCGGGGTTTTTACGCTAATTAAAAACTTGGGCCAGATGGGCCTCCATTTATCCAAAAAATTCAAGTGCTTATAAATTAATTCACGCTAGGCCCGTATTTTCTGAGCCTTAAGTCTCTCCACCGAGAAAAAGGCCAACACAGTAGCAGGAAGGCCCAAAAAGGGTAAAACAAATACATGCCGGGGTTAACATTCTTTGCCAAAACCCACGAGCATGAAAATGTAGCGAAACGAAACAACGGAAGCACCCAGGAGGCAGAAATGGCCGAAGCACTGGCTGGCCTCTATCAATCAGCACGAAAATACATTAATGGTGATTTCCTTTTATAATTTTTTTTTTACAGTAATGATACTGGCAGTACTAAGGACACTCGTTAAACATTAATCAATTAAAATACTAAGTAATCTTCACTTTTTTTTATGATATAGTTAATTGCGAGCAATTCAAAAGGTTTCCATATGAAATTAAGATCATTTGTGTTTGATTGTTATAGAAAACCACTAAAGTATATTCTTACACAATTAAAATTTATAATCATATACTGGTTTTATTTTTATTTTATTTCTTACAACAGCATTTAAGTTCCACATTGCAACTTAAAAAAAAATGAAAATTATAGAAATATTATATTAAGGAAGGGTTCCAACAGTTCAAAATATAGAGTTTTATAGGGATGGCAGTCTTTTTCAAACACAAAAATGCTGAAAAGGGGGAAAATGCATATGAAAAAACAACCAAATATAACATTATTCTGGAAAAGGGAAACTGATTAGGGAAAAAAAGGAATGCTGGTGTCCATACATTTCCGCCCTTATCAAGAGGTCACTTTCCCTCGTTTCTTCCACAGAACCCATCCAGGGCTTGATTTAACTATTAAAAAGCACTTCCTGAATAATCCCTATCTTATCAACTGAGTATAAACTTATAGTATTTCGATCCTCCGCCATACAATTTGTCTAGACTATGAGCAGGCAGTTGGTCACTCATTTTCTATGTCCTGATGATGCCATCAGAATCCCAACAGCTGCAATAAACATGAACAACATATTTGCAAGCAAAATGTATGTTCTTCGCGATGATTTTCTGTACTCTCCAAAGATAAGTACGCCCCAAAATGTGCTCACAAGTGGGAGTGCCTGAAACCAATACCCCATTCAAGTCAATGACCACGTAGAATGTTAGGACATCATAAATTCGAAATATATGTTATGCATGTCAAAGTTTTAATCGTATGCTCTTTTTAGCATGCTTAAAAGACTGACCTGAACAGCATCTGCTGCTGCATATCCTGCAGCTTGACCTCCCATAAATTGGAGACCATTCCCAAATCCACAGAGCAGGCCAGCCAAAAATGCCCAGCCTCTACCATTCCAGTCATTAAGATAAGCCTTAAGTGATGACCTCGGTAGATTTAATACAGGGCGGTAAAGGAAGGTGACATTTAGAATGATGGCAAGAATAAAACAAGAGACGGAAAACCAGAAAAATGCAGTGTAGACAACCAACTTAGGAATCCCTTTCTTCAAGGTGTGCCACTGATCATTTGTTGCTAAGTTAAAAGCTGGGGAGAACAGAGAGAAGCAAAAACCAGCAAAGAAAGTTATAGAGAGTCCAATCAAAGTGCTCCTTCCAAACACCTGTAAGGACAGCCAAACCACTTGTTTTACATTAAAGAGCTACACGCCTATTTAGATGCAACACGTTTAGAGAAATAAGTGCCAGGCTGTGGAGAAATGAGTGCCAGGTTGTGCCATAAACCTTGATTGATCTTCGGTTCTCAAGCTCTACGAGGAAATCTGCTGTTCCAGCTTTGGCTTTCTCTGGAGTACTACTACCATTTTCCATATCCTTAACACCTGTTCAATAATAAAGGAAGCCAGCAAAAAATTGCCTTGTCATTCTAATCAAATGAGCTAAAAAGAAACGATGGAAGTGATCTAGCAAGCTCTATACCCTTGCTTTGAGATGCTCCATTCGAATATGCGGAAGAACCTACAGTCCTAATAGAAGGTTAAAATCAGCAGTAACATTAGCAAGAATGCCAGTTAATTCACCCAGCTCTGGTCCAAAAAAGACAGTGTAACTTCATATGGAGCACAAAAACACTTTGCTTTTCTACATGAAAAGATGAAAGCATACTCTGTTACATTTTTGTTGTCACTTGTTAAACCCTTGAGCTTTGCTCTGTTGTCGGCTGCATTAGATGAATGGACAGCTGACCCAAGACAAACGGCAATTAGGAAGCAACCAACACCCGGAAAAAGGATCTCTGCCTTGTTAATTTTGTCATCCAGGAAGTAATTCAAGGTTGTTCCTGTCAAAGAGAAGTAAACAGGAGTGAAAAATACGGACTTACAAAGACAGCCAATTTCCAACATGTCTGACTTCTTTCAGCACACACTACCTATAACAACAGTTAGGCTGGAAGTAATGACTTCTGTCACTGATAAACCAACAAAAGCCCAGGCATACTGCGTGGATAGATTTCCAAGGCTGAGGACCACCCCACCAGCCATTGCAAACATAATAGAAGGCCAATTATCCTGCATCATTCAAGCTAGAACAATCAAACATCATTTGTGTACTTTTGCTTCTACGTTGCGGTAAATTATGCCCAAATAAGTCACCTTACAATAATCAAAAGCAACAATATGTGACTAACAGCGTACGAATAATACTAATAATATCGCAAACAGAACTTACCTGGGAAAGTTGGGTCGTAAAATTTGGCCTCCCACTGCCGATCTCACCAAAGGTCAAAGCTATTATAACAGCAGCCAAGAGATTTGTGATTGAATAATCAAGGTATGTGTGTTGAGGAAGCCTGCCTCTTCTTTCTAGTAGTGTCATGATAGCTGGCCATGTACCCAAGAAGAACAGGGAAAACAGCATGCATACTATAGCTCCTCCTTTGCTCTCCACTAGATACATGTTTAAGAGATAACTTCTAAATCTTTTGAGGAAATCAAAGGTGGTCTGATGCACTAGAAAAACTCTGCAGCAGAGAAGAGTTCTAAATTACAGAATATGAAAGGCAGCTGAAGTATAATTATGTTAAAGGGAGCATCATACAGAGTCAAAACTAAATTTAGAAGAAGCCAGTTGCTTTGTAAACACCGTTGACTCACATATACATTCATCAATAAGATTATCAAAGATGCCAGAAAATGAATTTCCGAGGAATATAAATTGCTTACAAACTAGTAGAAAGTAGGTGCAAACATTGAAAGAAAGCAAGTGCTAACGTACCAACCGAAAAACAAAGAAAGATGTGAAGCTGGATGCAGTATCCGGGGGAAAAAACCAATGGAGTTTTCGTCTTCAGATTCTAAAGTTAGATTGAAATCTTCCATACATAACGGCAAATTCTTCTCTACTGATTCGGAATCTTTCGATTGATTAAAAACATCCGAGTATGAGACGGTAATTAACTGGCACAGTATTGCATGTGGAAAGATACAGAAAAAGAAGCAAGACTCTAAAAGCATTGGGTGTAGGTTTGTCTAAAAGGTAAAGCGTGGCTAAAACATTTCTGAAAAAAGAAACGAAAGAAAAGGAAAAGGCGTGGTTAAAAGGGAAACACAGCATCTAAGAATCCAATTCGTTTGCACGTCTGTTATCTTTGGTGGCGGTCAAAGGACGGCACCGTTACCATTTTTGTTTGTTTTTCTCTCGAGTCAATGTATCGCTGTCCAAAGGACGCCACCTCTTGACATTGGCTAACGTATCTTTAACTTTTTAAACATAGCCATCTCCCACTCCGTGGATGTTTGCAACCAGTAGGACCACAATACGTAAACCATGCTGTAGACTCATTGAATCTCGAATCCCTGACAAGCTAGCAAACTATACATGTATTGATAAAAAAAAAAAGAGGGGAATACGATGAATTCAGGCATCAGAAGGATAAGATAACAAATGGGTTGCATTAATGGAAATATATAGAGACAACGAGTTCCTGACTGAAGTTCCGTATAAAAAAAAAATCGCTACTCTTCTTCACATTTTAACTTTTCCTTCACCCACCACCCCAAATGTGTTATTGTTTATTCTTTTCGCGAAAGCAATTAAGAATCCGTGTTCTTGTGTTAGTGGAAAGAAAGCATTTCCTTTCCATTGAGAGTATTGATACATGATATTTTCAATCTCAACCAACCAAGTGGTCACGGAGTTTTCTTCCTCTCGACAATATATGCGATCATAATTGAACTGCAACAGTAAACTATATTCATTTTCGATGCCCCGCTGATGCCATGAGAACCGCCACAGCTGCGACAAACATGAGCAACATGCTGGCAAGAAATACATACGTTCTTCGCGATGATTTCCGGTACTCACCAAATAGAAGAATGCCCCAAAATGTACTCACAAGCGGAAGCGCCTGAAATCACCAGTGTAAATCAAATAATCATCACTTGAAACGGTAAGCACATGTAGATCGCTTTCTATGATGAACTTAGGGTTAATGGTGCGTCCAAAATATCATGAAGCTATCAAAATTGTTTAAAATCATTAATTTGCAGCACTATCCCATGTGTGTATGTATTAAAACTAACCTGGACTGCATCTGCTGCTGCGTATCCTGCAGCTTGACCTCCCATAAATTGAAGACCGTTCCCAAACCCACACAAGAGACCAGCAAAAAACGCCCAGCCTCTGCCATTCCAATCATTAATATACGCTTTCAATGATGATCTAGGCAAGTCCAGCACAGGGTGATAGAGGAAGGTGACATTCAGAATGATGGCCAATACAAAACAAGAGACCGAGAACCAGAAAAATGCAGTGTAGACAACCAACTTAGGAACCCCTATTTTCAAGGTGTGCCATTGATCGTTTGATGCCAAGTTAAAAGCTGGTGAGAAGAGCGAGAAGCAAATGCCAGCAAAGAAAGTTATGGCCAGTCCAATTATAGTACTCTTCCCAAACACCTGCCACTTCTTAATTAGTTTACAGTGTATTGTGTTTGAAAATAAAGCATTTCCTCAAATTAAGTGAAATAAGTGCAGGAGAGGGGAGGACAGAAAAAATAATTCTGCTAGAAAATACAATGAATAAGGTTGTGAAACCACCACCAACCTTGATTGCTCTTCTGTTCTCAAGCTCTACAAGGAAGCCTGCTGTTCCAAATTTTGCCCTTCTTTCTGTAGAATAAAAGAAGGCAATAAATGGACAACTTCGATAAACAAAGTGGACGCAATTGATATTATAAGACAAATCCAAAAAGTAGTATACCCTTTTCTGGAAAAGCTTCTCTGGATGTGGAGATGTCTGTAGCCCTGCAAAAGCTTTAATTTTAATTCTAACATCAGTGATATCCAAAACTCTTGTTTTTGGATAACGAAATCGTCAATCAATGAAAAGAAAGGGAAAAATTATATTTTCTCTGCAGTCGCTTCAATTCCAGTGAATATTTTGCCCCATGAGAATAGAATTCTTAAGTGAATAAAATTCATCTTAGCATTGTCGGCATTTTCATTGTTTGCAAGCACTGAGATAAGATTTATGACAAAGATGAAGAATCAATAGCTAACTTTGACTCAAAAGTTCATAATTGACATGGAAGAGATAGCCGGGAATGTAAATGACTATGCATCAAATAATATATAACATTAAAATTGAAACTATCCATAGAAGAATACACATACACTGATTGAAATTTGTCATCGTTTGACAAACAGTTGAGCTTGGCTCTATTATCAGCTGCATTGGACGAGTGAACAGCTGAAGCAAGGCAGACAGCAATCAAGAAGCAGCCAACACCCGGGAAAAGAATTTTGGCATTATTAATTTTGTCATCTAAGAAGTAATTCAAGGTTGTGCCTGTTAAAAAAAAACCAACAATTGCAATAAAAGAATTTAGTCTAATGACATGCTATTGACTTGCATTAAAAAATCATTCAGCACACAAAAGACAAACCTATAACAACAGTTATGCTAGCAGTGATCACTTCTGTCACCGACAAACCAACAAAAGCCCAGGCATACTGTGTGGATAAATTCCCAAGGCTGAGGACCACCCCACCAGCCATTGCAAACATAACAGAAGGCCAATTGTCCTGCATCAACCACCCTAGTAGATTTAAATACAAATGGTAAGTGATATGATGCCACTGCAAACAAGAGACTTAACCTAGTATGCCACAGAATGGCCTCAGAATAATCAACACTAAAAAGCAAGCAACACAGAATACTGTAGAGGGCCATAATGCACAAATGAGCCTGGCGGAGTTAGCAAGCTAAATAGCTCAACGTACGCTTAATTGAGAAAGCTGGGTTAAAAAATTCGGTGCCTCATGCGTGCTCTTCCCTATCTCACCAAATGTAAAAGCAATAATTACAGCAGCCAGGAGATTCGTGATTGAATAATCAAGGTAAGTATGCTGAGGAAGACGGCCCCGTCTTTCCAGGAGAGTCATGACAGCAGGCCATGTGCCCAAGAAGAAGAGCGCAAGTAGCATGCATGCTATGGCTCCACCTTTGCTCTCCACCACATACATTTTCAACGCAATACCGATGATCCCTTCTGTCGGTAGAATGATCGATGAAGATATTCCTGAAAAACCCTTGAAGCAAAGAAATCAGCCACTCATTCTGCGTGGTGCCTCCTAGGAGGCCATACTGAGCAAATCTGAAATGATTTCTTCTGTTTTTTTTTTTTTTTTTTTAAAAAAAGAACCATCGGGTTGCCTATAAAGAGTAGTAGTGGTTAGAAGTCAAAAATCAGGAAATAAAAAATCAAAGAAGAAGGTATAAAATAGAAGAGTGTGTAAGAATCTGCAAGCAAAATGACACTTGGAAAGCATAAAGAATATACAGAATCAAAACAAGGCCTGCATATATAAGAACCAAGAAAGTCAACACACAGCGGCAACAGAAAATGCATACCATATTCAGATTCTAAAAACACTGAAGAACCGAGCTTGAATATTTAGCATCAGATCACTCTCCGTGTCCTAATATTATTTCACTTTCAAAAAAAAAACAGCAAATAAGAAGGATAGAGAGAGAAACAGAGAAACGAAGGATCACCCACCGATAATGAATTATAAAACAATTTGAGCGACCTGGATCCCTTCCTTGTCTAAATAAGTTTGGAATCTTTCAAGTATCTTTTGCCAAACCTTTTGAAAGTGAGGTGATGTGGCCCCCTCTGTTCACCTACTGTCAATGGTCAAAGGTATTTGTAGAGTGATTTGGGAAAATAACTGTAATAAGAAGAATAGCAATGTAAGAAAGATCGCAGAGAACTTGTAGATTAGAAGGTTTGTTGTCTTCTTCTTCTTATTTTTCCGTAGTGTTTACTTAATTAGTTATTTTTATTCCTATGACAGATGGTGTTCAACTTCTTCTTCTTCTTATATTTATAGCCATGACAGATGGTGTTTAATTATATATATATATAGAAAGTAGTCGCTACCATGGAATCTGTAAGAATTGGATTCTTTCAGATCCACCCACCTTCCTTCCACCTCCGTTGCCGTTGGCTTGGGAAATTTACGGTAATCATTGTTTCAAGTTCTCGACTTGTGACTTCGAGCGAGTTTCGTGATTTATTAAAAATTATTTTTTACCCTCAGTTATAATTAAAAATTATTCTGCATAAATAGTTTATGGTAAAAATAAGTTAAAACAATTTAATTTATAAATAGCATCCATAGACATTATTTAAAACATTTGTTTTTTTTAAAAAAAAACAGATGTAGTATAAGTTAGAATTCAAAAATCTAAATCTAAATCTAATTTTTAATTAAATGAGTTTTTTGACACACTTTTCTGATAAAGTCTTGATTTAAATTAAATTTTATTTATAATTTATTGTTTTTAGAAATTGATTTAATTAATGTTTTCTTATTTTTAACTCGTAAAAAAATCATAACCTTTTTTGTTTTTTGTTTTAAACAACGACTATGAATCAGTCAGCCACCAACCCAATTTATATTCTTGTTAACAGATCAGTCCCAAACCTTCTAAACTTGCTAATTTGTCCTTCTTTCTTCTCTGATCTAGTAATTCCATCCCCACCAATTTCCTTGCCATAAAATTGAATCTATAATTATTTTCAATTTCAAGCATATGATTAGAAAAGTTATTGATTTTTTTTTCTTGTTAATTCATGAAATAATGCAAGTCAACTTGATCTATTCCTACGTTTTAATTATTCAACAAATGATTGCATGTGTTACAATAATCCATTGTGGATAACTTTCCTTTGATTAAATTAAACCAGAGTGTTGGACTGAACTTTAATATAAGAACACTAATTTGAAAATAATATATTGTCATGAACAGAAAAAAAAAATCATTTACGAAAAAGAAAGTGAGAATTATGAATGGGACATGATTTCATTTGCTATTGTTTGAAATGGAGATTGAATTTCAACTCTAAAAGGAGATGCTAACCCTAGCTCATGAAGAAAATGGATGACGAAGAAAATTATATCAGCCATTTTTGTTGGATGATGTTTTCTTTTTTCTTTTTTCCTCCTAAAATCATCCCAAGAGAAAACATACTGATTTCAAAATATTTTTTTATCATGGAATAAAAAAATATATTTTTTATGATTAAAATTTGAGGATCCAATAAAAATCATATGCATAGCTGAGGGATTGATTCTAGTTCAGATTAAATTTTATTTATGTTTTTTATACTGGTAAGTTTGACTATGGTGTAGCAGTAGCACTACAATTTTAGTTTGTGGACCGGCCACAACTTGGCACAGAGATAATGTGAAACAAAATACAAGAATAATTAACCTAAGAAAACATAACTAGCTTCTTTTTCTCAATGACATTAACAAACATACAAGTAACGTATATAACATTAGTAGCGACCATAAAATAACTACAAAAAACAGAGGTGATCCCCAAACCAAGCTTAAATGGAATGCAATCAGCAATTTCTCATCGTTGCCTTGTTAAAAGCATGGGAATACAGCTATTGGCCACATATTATGGACGGATTGAAGATGGAAGCTATATTTCCGATCTCTCTCTTGATACTTCTAAGTTCACTATTCTTGCCATCTCTCCAGACATTCCTTTGCAGGAAATTTCCCAGCAGCCTCTGATCGGGAACCATGTTCGGCACCAGCAAAAAGAATATGCCATGTTAAATTTGTGTGTGAGTGGAGGTGCATGTAAGGCGGACAGGCATGTACAAGTGCATGTGGGAAGGAGAGGGGGAGAGAGAGAGAGATTAAAACCTTGTCCACAAAGAAATTTTTTGTATTATCACCTATGGCTTCGATAAATTTCAGCTCAAGAAACTGGGGAGTGAGCTTCAACTTGTTTGCTTCAGCTTCTTTCATGACCCTGAAAGAGAGAGAGCAAGATTATTGATTCACTTTCATGAAATCGTGTGAAATACACATAACTTGGAAAAAAGAAATTCGTAGTTTTCACCGACAGTTGGTAGTTTTCACCGATAGAAAGCTGCATCTGCCAGGCTCTTTTCATGAGCCATATTCCTTTGGTTCTCAATCTCTTGCTTCTGTCTTGCACTGTCTTTCTCCATCATCTTCTGTTCCATGAGAATCTTGCTCACATTGGCATTCTTCTCTGCCTCACTGATAGCCATCTTCTTTGTGGTCTCTGTCTCTTTCTCAACAACTCTCTGCTCTAGAGATTAAGTCCTACGTAGCAATGCACAATCTGCATCAATCACTCTCACAAATGCATGCATGATAAACTTTTTGGATCTGCCCATCCATAGGATCCAAGTTTCTCAGTTGAATGAGGTTTTGCTATGTTCGTAAATACCACAACATCACTCTGCTAAAGCCGCATTAATAGACAACCTTAAACATACAAGTATGAACAGTCCAAGATAGAGAGAAACTCCATATCCATGGTAATCTCAAGGAAAGATTTTCAACATGCATTATGTCCGAAATTCCTTTTTTTAAAAATTTTTTTTTGTCTCAAACCAGGTTTTAATGGAGGGAAAGTAAAACAATGAATATGACCAAGAGTGTAGCAAACCTTAGCATGTTATTCTTCCATCTGTCCGAAATTCCTTCTTATGCTTTTATGGAATGGTGGGCTTCGTTACACACACAATTATGATTTCAATACCAGGCACATAACATGTACAAGCACCTTGAAGAGCAACTTGCATCTTTTCATCAATCTGAGAAAAATAGTGGCATTGATCTTTCATCAACATAGATACAGAAAGCAGGAAGAAATAGAAATCAAATTTAACATATTGAAAAGGATACTTGATGGAAACAACCACCAGTAATACAGTGATCTATTGGGAAAACATGTCTTATGTAGAATTTCTTAACGAACCTGATCAAAAACATCGATATAAACTTCTTGAAGAGTATGATGCTGCAGGACTGATTGATTTCATGATGATTCTTGTCATATATCCATGTGTTGTCATATTGCACATCATAGTTCAGCAGCGTCTCATATACATATCCCTTACGAAGCTGATTGACAACCTGAAATAATCATTGCAAGAATGCATATAAATTGTATTAAGAGGAAAAGGCGGTAGGAGTAAATTTAAAAGTTCAGTAATGGGTTATCAGAGGCATCTTTAGATGAAAACCTATAAAAAAATTATGAGCCCGCAAGCAAAATTCCAGGAACCATAAAATGCAACTCAAATAAGCAGTCCTGTAGTCACACACGGATCTGTAATTTTCTGTAGAAGGGCACCACCTCCTCTCCAATATACTCCAACATGACCTTCTGGGACTTGGTGCAAGATGGATTAGCTATTCGTAATGTTTGATGACGACGGAATTGCTATCTACAACATTACCATAGAATGTCACAAATTACCAGGCTAAAGTAGCTATTCTTAATGTTTGATGACGACAGATTAGCTATCTGTAACATTACCATAGAATGTCACAAATTACCAGGCTAAAGTAGCAGATATTCCAACTTACAGGAATTCAACACACTACTATAAATGTTAACCAGACAATGTTGAAAGATTAAAAAGCATCCGACCTCTCATAATCTTGGTCTGTCAAGAATTAAAACATGAAACAATTCGAATTCAAATACCAAATTAAAGATGGACGTAGATGCTGGCGAGGTGATTAATTAAGTCGATTTACCATCAAAATTGGTATAGAAGATTCAGACTGAAGACCACCAGTTCAGCTCAATTTAATATTATCATAGCTGATTACTGGGCTATTAATAGGATAATAAATGCATTTACAGAGAGCGAACCCTGAATTTTAGTAAAATTGCATGCCAAAATCAGAAAATCGAACCAAATAAGGTAAAGAAATCATTATTAAATTCTCCACTGCAACGCAGCACATCTAATTTGCAATACATGTTAACACTTCTCGTTTAAAAAAAGACTGAAGCAGCAATAATTAAAAATCATTACTTGGCAAAAACAAACAAAAAAACATTTGAAGGACCGTCGACGTACACATACATATACATGACGCTGAAACAGTTCGGGACTGGCGACGGAGAGATTACCAAGGCGAAGAAGGAGAAAAACAGTGAGAATAGGGGAGAAACCGCCGGTTTGAGGAGGACCATGCTGGGGAACTCCTGTTCTCTGTTGCTGTGGATCCATTGAAATGGCCTGTTGAAGAGACCACTTACTTTGGGTCTTTTTTTCATTTTTTCAATTAATGAAGATTGCGTTTTGCGCTTTTACTTCTAGAAGGATACCATGTGATATTCAATGTTGTTCAGCAGAGTATAGTTACGGAGTTAACAAATTATGATCGTCTGAGAAGCTGGTGGCTGCAAACCGCTTTGCTTGTCTACGCGAGCGGGTGAAAATGTCGTGATTTGTAATAATATATATATATATATATATATATTTTATTTTTGTTTTATCATTTTCTACTTCTTTCATCTGATTTTTTTTTATCCCTTTACTCTGTGTTAAATTAAAAATTATTCCTGATAATTTATTTCACTTTATTTTTTATTAAGTTATTGCAAAACTAAAAAAATGTTATGATATTGGTTCAATGCATGATTTTGTAGAAAAAAATATTTACAAAAACAAATAAAAATTAAGGGTACTAAAATTGAAAGTGAGGGGAAAATATTGCATTTTTTACCCACGTTCATCTCCTTCATGGAAAAAATGCCTTTAGATCTTTCTCAAATTTTATTTTGGTCCCTTCAATTTGAAAATTATATGTTTTGGCTCAAAAATTTATTGTGTTTAATTTTAAGCCCTTGAACTTAAAAAAAAAAGAAAAAGAAAAAATCGATAAATAAAATAAGAGTGAGAAAAAATCATTGATTATCCAAGTTACAGGAAAAAAAAATTATATTAATAAGTTTTACTTAACAAAAAAAAGTTTCATTTAGGTTTTATTTTTTATTTTTTATCAATAGATTAGATAAAAAATTAATCTTCTTCATTTTAATTTTATATTTTTAAATCAACACGAGCCTTAAAAAAATATTTCACATTCAAGGAATATTTTTTAAGTAGTTTTTTATTTAATATGATTTTATAATGCAGAGACATGTCGTTTCTTTTTTTAAGAAAAAAATAAGGAAATCATTTGGAAAAGGATAAAAACAAGGAGGACGAAGGCATGGTGCAGGGCTGGGCTGGGCCAGCAAGCCATGCCCTTAGCATTTTTTATTTTTTTTTTCACATTTGCTAAGGACACTGATCCATCGAGGCTTGCAGTTTGACCATTACATTGTTTTTTTTTTTATTTAAATTTAAATTAATAACAAAAATATGTTTAACAAATCACGCTAGAATCCAGATAACCTAAAATTTAAATGATAAAACTAAGCTAATATAGCTACATGAACTAGTAATCTAGTCAAGGACAAACTTAGTTATAATTTATTGATAATTTTTTTAATTAAAATAATATTATTTTGATTTATATAAAAAATTAGTATTGATTTAAATGACCCTATAATTTAGGCAAAACTTGTAACCCAACCCTTAGGCAGATCAACTACTGTGTGAATTTAAAAACTATTCTAAATTTTATTAAAATAAAATAATAATAAAATATTTTTAAAATATAATTTAATAAAATATGTTCAATTTTAACCCCTATGTGTCCTTTTCTTTACATCTTCAAAAAGATAATTATAAAAACGTTAATTAGACTAGTGTATTTTTATTCCATAAATATATTTTTTTTATTTTAAATATTTTTGTACATGTGTTCTGACTGTTTTTTTTTTTATTAGATGAATGATATAAAGTAAAATATTTTTTTTTTGTAAGTATTAAAAATATTGATAAAAAAATAGATTACATCAGCAAATTAGTTTGTTTTCAATGAAATTTACGGAGAATTATTTTCATATATATATATATAATATATATATATATATAATTTTATCACTTAATTTTTAGCTACAATTAACTATTATTTTAACATATATGGGTAAATATAATCCTTATAATCCATCTTGTTAAATATATATATCAAATTTTGACTTTACAAAGTTTGCTCATCTTTTATTTATGTTGGAAAAAAAAGATAACCTGGTGCATAGAACGTGGACAAATTATCTAGTATATATCATTTTCTATCTAAAAATATCTGGTCCAAAACGAAAAGTTAATCTTGTTATTTACTGTATTAATTTCGAGTAGGTAATATATAGTATTAACGGTAATGAGGTGTTAGAATTCTATTGCACGAATGTCATAAGAGTACCCCTGCAAGATAAATATTGCCCATGAAGTTTTATGAACCATATTCACCCCACCGTATCTGATTTATATAACTAAAAATAGATCTCCGATAACCAACCACGATTTTATTTTATTTTTGATAAATTATTTCCTCATAACAGAGAGACTGATTTGAACATAAGCCTGAATTGTAAGCGAAAGGACAAATCAAGGCTAAACTGAACCAAAGCAAAGACATTAGGGAGCGCATGGATGGTTGATGCGAGACCCTGGCAGCGCGCGAGGCTACATGCAAGGAACGTTTGTTTTTGTATATTTTCAAAATGTTTTTAATTAGAAAATTATTAATTTAATATTTATTTTTTAATAATTTTAATATGTTAATATTAAAAATAAAATAAAATAAATATTTTTAAATAAAAAATACTTTTACTAAGTAACATGTACTGTAATATTTAACGTATAGGTAATGTTGAATAAAAGTTATTTTAGTTATTGGAGTGATAAAGATTATTTTTTAAAAGGTTTTTTTTTTAAGTAACATATTAACAAATAAAAAAATTTAAAACTAAAATTCAAAACCATAGTTTAACAGGGGTTTGAATTCTCTTATGTCGATGATTTTATTAGTTAAAATGAGTGTCGGTGGAGAAATAAGGATTCAGTAGCAGGAGGCATCGATAGTTCAATTTCTCTCTATCAGTTGATTATATTTAGGTATGCGGTTTTGCCGTGTGTTATGTCCTGGATATGAGAGTGTGTATATATTATATAGTTTCCTGCATGGATCGACTCAGGATTTCCTTATTTATAATTTTTAGTATTGGGCTGGATAGACTCGAGCTTGGTGTGTTTGGACCTGTCATGTGATTTAGCGCTCCCATGCCTGAGCTGTTGAGGCTCCCCTTAGTTTTTTTCCCCCCTCTTATTTTGACTTTTTCTTCCTCTTTTTTAGGGATCAAAATTGGGCAATAATAAATATATATTTTTTCAGTTTTAATAATGTAATGGAAAATAAGCTACCCCTTTTTTGTCCCCCCTCTTACTTTGATTTTGTTCTCCTTTTTCTGGGATAAAAATTGGACAAAGATACCTATAATTCTTTCAATTCCATTATTGTAATGGAAATAAGCTACTCTTACTCTTACAACGAGGGCAAAAAATCAAAAGAAATTTCCTTTGAAAAGAAAAGAAGTCCCTGTAAAAAATGATCAATGCCCTGTGATGGCATTGTCTTAACTAGAAGGTGCCTAGAAAGAGTCGATTGCGAATTAGCTATAAAAATAAGTGGGCTTTTCTTATTCCACTTTTTAGTATTTACCAGTGACACTATAATCTTTTTGGCATATATTTGTTACCGAATCTTGAATTTATAATATGGTCGGAGAGTGCACTCGAATATGAGGAACACTGGCCTCTCTGTAAACAAGTTCTCTTGCATGCACGATGAGACATTGTACATTGGAGAGTTTAAGAAGAGCGTTTTTAGGGACATTGTACTTAATGATGTATGCATTGGAGAGTTTAAGAAGAGCGTTTTTATTCCGTAGGTAGTTGAGACTGGAGAGGCACGCATGCTGTGTTTTGTTCTCTTAGCTACAGCAAACTAGATGCGTTGGCATGATCGCAGTTCTGCTAGCTGCTGTCGCTAGTGAATGACAGGCCGATGATCCACCACAAATCTAGCACAGCATAGTCGCTCGTGAACAATTTTCCGTTTCAACAGCTTAGCACTTGCAGCATTCTGTACCCACTAGCTGGAAAAAAACCACAAGTTCTGCAGCCCAAAATGAACGCAAATTTGACCCCCCATATCCAAAACCGAGGTTAAACAATACATTTTCCTTGCTTTTAAATCGAGAATCGTATATTCACAAGGAAAAAAACAGTACTGGTTTCATGTCTGAGGGGTAGGTGGAATGGCTACTTAACTCTACTTGTTATGCGCTGTTTGGTCATAGCATGCCACGTCGAGTAGGTAATGACACCGTGCGCGTGGAAGCACAGGTATAACAGAAACAACGAGAGATGGGGCAACTCGGCCTTTTGTCTCAAGTGCAATATACCAGTTTACAACCTGACGTGGGAGTTATTGCTCTTGGTACTATGTTATTGTTTTTAGGAGGAGGGCTCATCATCTAGCTTGCAATTTGACCTGAAAAAATAATTAAATTAAAAAAATAAAAAATAAAAAAAAAATCAATGAAAAAACCTATTTAATCAATTAAAATTTTTAAAAAACTCAATGAAAAAACTTATTTAATCAATTAAAATTTTTAAAAAACTAACATGATTTATTTCTATTTTATAAGTATAAAACTAAAAAAATAAACCAAACTAAAAAAAAAATCAAATAAAAAAATTTAAATCAAACTAGTTTAAATCGGTTTTTGTAAAATAACATAACCAAATTAAAATCAATCAATTTAAACTGTTTTTGGGTTTTTTTCTCAAAAACACTAATTTTAATTATTTTTTATGATAAAAACCGAATGAAATAAAAAATAATCACACCTCTACCGGAGCTCTTGCCGTCTTGCGTATTGGTTTTTCGTTGCGCTATTGTATTTGGCAGGCGCGCCTTTCCAGCTCAGACTAAATAATTTATTGGGTATTAAAACCTGTCTATATACCAGCAATTGGTAAGCCAGATTTTATTAGATATTTAGAACTCCTTAATTTAACTAACGCCAATACATATCGTAAGCTATTGGAAATTTCAAAATTCCTTGTAGGATTAAATGTTGGTTCGTGCTTAATACTTCGACTTGAATGGAGGCTAATGCTCCAAATAGTATAAATGTTTTAATTTACAACAATCAAGGAAGTTCGAGGTATTAATCTAAACTAAAATGAATTCATAAAAAAGATCTTAAGTTAATTCAATTTTATGTTGAGAATATGGTTGGAACATGTTTAATTTTAGTTGAAAATATCCATCACATGAAATAAAAATAACACGTATTAGCATATCTTTACTTCGAGATCGTTGCCTGTTATTTTATATTTTGTATCTTGTATAGAATTAGTTTTTAATTGTTATTTTCAGTGTGTATTTCGATTTAAAATGCAATGCTTTCAGCAATAATCACTTCCAATCAATGGTAATTATGCTGGGCTAGCCACATTTGGGCTAGTGGCTATATGTGGCGTTGGAGTCCAACTCAAAATAGTTATATGGAACTGAACACCGTATTATAATTAATCAATTGTATTGTCAAAACATGCATCCATATTTATCAAAAAAATAAATTTTTTTTTTTTAATATTGAGAGGTATAATTCAATTGGTTAGATTATAGACTTACTTTTCAAAGCTTATCAATTTCAATCTTACAAATCTCAAAATTATTGAAAATTTATATGATCGTTAATTTTAAGACAGATTAATATAGTTGTGCTTAAGTTGGCTTCCACCTATATTAATCTAAAACGAAAAAAGATAAAAAAAATTTTGGTTCAATTGTAAGAGATAAACAGCAATTAATTGTCAATCAAAATTAAATTTTAAACTTTTCTCGTGAATTTGTGCTTGCTTGCATCAAACGTTCTGGGCATTTAGGAGGAGGGAGAGCAAGGACTCCCAACAAGTCGGAGGAATATTCTTGCGAACATCTTTCTCCTTGCCTCGAATTTCAAATTACTTTGGTCTCAGATTAAATATATGGATCTTGGCATATTAATTTGTTGATATGAAAATGTGAATCTTTCTGTGGCTTTGGGGTTCGATCTAAGATTATCATTGAAGGGTGAACGAAGAATCCCACACGATCACAGATCGAGATCGTCAAGTTGGATGTCAACACGCCAATAAAGAAGACATGAAAGCTAAGGTAGGACAAGTGCCCGTTTGATAATCACCAGTTTGGCTATTGCTGTGACTTTTATAAGTTGTATGATATTTTAAAAACTAATATCTCAGCCCATTAATTCCATGTTTTATTTCCAGAAGCTACAAGCTTTTTAAAAATCATATTCACAGCTGAAAGTGATAGCAAAACTTTTCCAAAAGGGCCTTTATTCTGCAAAGCAAATATTCTATGAATTTAATTAAATGAAAAGTTACTCTCAGAGGGCATGGCAAACTACGTGATAAATACACCTCGACAAAAGGCACCGGCAGTATAATTGAATGGAAGAGCCAGCCCTCACTGCATGAGCACAAAAAAACAAAACACTCATTGCCACATGCAGAATGACGTGTATCTGTCCAGGTAATCATGGGATGGTAGAAATTTCATATTGCATCCTTGAACTTTAAGTTTGCTGCCTAAACAATGTCAAAACTTAGGTACTTTTTTAATCACTGATCCGGTTTTAAAAAATGCCATCGACATGAAACGTGGCGTGCTGTGATGTGTTGTCACCAGGTCGGCTGGCCGTTCAGATGTCGTGCTCTCCTGATAAATAGACCGCTGGTTTTTCACGGCTAGCAAGTCCCAAATTACTTTTCAACGCACCTCTTGACACCATCCGCGTCAAATACATATATATACCATTGTTCTCAAAAGGAAGAGTACACGAGAGATTTCTTTTTGAACTATACATCCCCTTCAAGTTACGATGAGAGATTTCTTTTAGAACTATACATCCCCTTCAAGTTACGATGTCACCGACCATAAGGGCTTGCGTGCAAGATTAACAGAGCAAAAACGACGTATTCTTCAATGATTAAAAACAGAAAAGAAAATTAATGCCTCCTAGCTGCATGCATGCAGGCATCCACCACTAAAAGCAGCAGGCAAAAATAATCAAACTAGGTGTAGATGGTACGAATTTTACATTATAGATTGGAAGGAAAATAAAATACTACCAGCTCTCTCTAGATATACAAATACTACTACCCCAGTCGCAGTCATATCAGCACTCAATGGGGAATCAAATTCCTAGCCTTTTCACATGGGAGGAAAGAAACAAAAAAAACCATAGTGGGGTTTGACTCATGATGACCACCCCCCCCCTACAATCCCACCGGAAAATAACATGCCCACCCGTCCTTCCGTGGCAAAATCTCATCCACACATCAACCCCACTTCGTTTTTACCTTCAACCCAACAACAGGAAGGGAACTGAAAACAAGAGGGTTAAAGATGATGCCATGAACCACAAGTTAGTGCCTTTAAATTGAGGAGCCACACCGTTGCCAACAGTGGTGCCCGTTGGGCCTAATCCGGTGAACACTGATGACGGAGGAGGCGGAATTATAGAAGATGGTGTGTTTGTGCCCGTCGGTGCTGTGCCCGAGTTTGACGAGCTCGTGTTGCCGGTGCTGTAAAAACAAAAGGAAAAAACCAGAAGGATAACTTAGACTCAGTACCCACAACCACCCACGTAATTAAAAAATCTCAGAGCACCATTGTCCTCGAGCAACCACATCATGAAAGCAAATGGATACCAAACTTAGCAAAAACACAACACGCACAACAGTCGTTGCATCATTGGCACTTAAAATGTGGGAAACATGTGTCAAGCTGAGAGATGTAGAATCAGTATATCGAGTACGGAATAAGAGAAATAACTTATGAAATATCAACATCATGACAGCTCAAAAAACTGTAAGAAAGATGCAGGCCCCTGACCTATAAAGATATGTCAATGCAAATAATAGAGTGAATGATAGATCTCCTTCTCTCAACCACCGTCTAAAATTTCTCTCAAGCCAGCATTATTAAAGCGAGTACTTTTCTCATACTGCTTATGCAAGCAAACTCAGATCAAATTCAAATCTACCAGGTGGATCGTATAAGTTTGACACGCAAGTGCAGAAAGTCCAAGAAAGACAGCAGGAAGTTAGATGCAAAATTAACAGCAACAGGATTTCATCAGCTTATAGATTCCTATTCGCAAGAAAAATTGTTTTCGCTAAACAATTACAAAGTTCTCTGAAGACAAAAAAAGGTATCCAAAGCCCTAAAAACAGATTCACATTCCACTAGCTCCCAGAGAAAACTTCGTTTCAATCCAATAGCCAAAATATCTGGCAAGATGAGAAGATGATTCCAAAATTGACAGAAATCACCAACACAGGATGTCAGGATTACCAACTTTCTTTTAAAAAACATACCTTGAAGTTGCAGATGCAGGATATGTACACCCGGAGGCTACATCTGCACATTACAGAAACATACAAAACAACGAGAGAGTTAGTGCCCCAAAAGATAATTGGATAAAGAATGGGTGGATTGTGGGACTTCACTTACTTTGAGGGAGAGTGGCACTAGTCACGGCAGTTCCTGAAAAATCACAGCTCCCAACAGCTTGGCCTTTCTTCTGGAAGTAGCTGTTAACAGCATAACTGCAGTGATCCTTTACAGTGTTGGGCTGGTAGCAAGGACCGCTTTGAATGATTTGGGTACAATCTGCGCCGGCTCCACAAGCATAATCCAGGGCTTTTTGCAGCTGTGTGTCAGCAACCCCATCCTTGCATATGCAGTAGGTGGCACCTGCAAAAAACGGAAAACCAGCAAACTCAACTGTTATTACAAAAACCACAACCTTTTCTTCTGAATGGAACGGGGAATTAATAAAAAAGAATTCTAAACTAAATCAACGGATAAAAAGAAAAAATGGTGATCGCTAGTGTACAGATGATCATGGATTAAGCTAAATTTTTCTCGGATTAAAAAGAAGAAGGAAAAACTAGATCGAGAAAATAGAAAAACTCTTCCTTTCAAATAAATCATACCAGTATAAGAACCAAGAAAATAAGAAAGGAGATCACTTTAAAAGAAAACTAAAGAGACCCCATCTCATTAAAGAGAAATGCATTCATCAGTCCTTAAAAAACTTCTCCATCCAAGATCGGAAAAGTAAAGCAAGAACACAAGAACCTAATTAACTTACATGAACGACCAGTGAGTGTCCAGAAAAGCACTAAAAGCACTAAAACAGCCATCGTTGATGTAGGGTTCTGGGGCTGAAATGAGAGAATTAGCTCTACTTTAAGAGGATAGAACTTGAAAGATGGCTCTATATGTGAGTGTTAGAAGAGAGGTAGTGATGTAGAGCTGAGTTTTCTAGACAACGATGGGTGATGGTGGGTGGTGAAGGTGCCTGTACCTGGTTAACTTTTTTTTTTTTCCTTACTAAGACCCGATATTTTATTTCAAAACTCTCCTCTGTACAAATGGAAGTGGGTGAGGGGGTTAAGGCAGCGTTTGCTTTTATGGTAGAAAAATAATTTTGTAAAAAATTGAATATTTTTTTAATTTAAATTATTTTTTTATTTTTTTAGATTGTTTTAATATGTTAAAAATATTTTTTAAAAAATAAAAATATATTTTCAAATAAATAAAAATTAAAAATAACTGAAGCTGTTGAAGGAATAACCATGTTATTTACCTTTGTTTTTCAACGGTCATAAACTCACGTACATGGTTAAAACTTGACCACTGCAGAACCCAACATGGTTTATGTTCTCGGCTCTCCTTTTACTCTATGCTATGACCGTAAGCTCGCACCGGGTGGTGCCCCCTTCTTTTTTCATTTTTCTTGTTCTTATGTGATGGATTCTTTTTTAAAAAAAAAAATGAACACTGTTTTAAAAAATAATATAATAACACAGTTTAATTTATTTTTTAACAAAATAGCAGGTTTAGTACCGAGAAACATGATATTAGAAACAATTGTTTAAAGAGCATAGAGAGAGAGAGAGACACACACACACACCTTCAATGCACACTGAAATTTTAATTATCGTAACATTTTATTATAAAAAAATCAATAAAGTTAATTCAACAAAAAAAAAATCATTAGGAAATGAGATGCCCATAGCGGTTAGCTCCCTGGCTTATGGATAATTAACAGGATGCACTCTGATCATTATTAATAATATTTATTAATATCAATATATTTGTTTTTTTTATATTATTAATAAAGTTACAATCAGAATTTTGATACAATCTTTAAGTTTTTTTTCTCTTTTCTCTTTACACTGTAATTGCTCGCTTGCTTTTTATTATAAATATAAAATTTTATTTATAATAAAAATATAATCAAATTTTTTATATTGCATAAAGACTAATCCACTTTGATTATCATAGCTAATTTATTTTTAGTATTGTTTGATTTATCATGTCAATATATTTTTTAATAATATTGTGATTGGATCTTCAGCCTCCATGATTTGATTTTATTTGATTTTATTTTATTTTTTTTGTTTGTTGTCATTCGCATGAGCCCGTTTAACAATCCACCTCAGATTCTATTTTTTATTTATTATCATTCGCAGGAGCCCGTTTAACAATCCACCTCAGATTCAAATATCAAATCTTTCAATCACACATGTATCAAACTACATTATTTTAGCAAAAAATTTATATTTAATTATGTTGCATTTTTCTTGAAAAACAAAGTTAATAGGCGAAAATACCCCAACATTAGCAATTCATTTACAGCTGGTATGTTTGGCACACCAAAAACAATGGCAAGATATGACAAATACTAACAGTGAGAGGGTTTTGTCTCTTTCCTCCGTACCTGGGTTTGAATTTTACTATGCACGTCTGTCACTCCCGCGGTGCCTTACATTAGCAATTCATTTACAGCTGGTATGTTTGGCACACCAAAAGCAATGGCAAGATATGACAAATACTAGCAGTGAGAGGGGTTTGTCCCTTTCCTCCGCACCTGGGTTTGAATTTGACACCCCCCAAAAAAAAAAAAAAAAAAAAGATATGACAGTACTTATCTTCATGTAGCTTACTCCGTTTACCACTGCTATATTTTTTTTTTTTATTCACTTTGTTGATATGTTTTTTTATGGTACCGACATATTTTATACTTAGAGCTTAAGAATGCCTGTAGAATCTATTTTCCCCCTCCTCTCTCTTTCAATCACACATGTATCAAACTACATTATTTTAGCAAAAAAAAACAATGCCTGTAAAAATATCTGCAGTCAATTCATTACGCATCGTTTATTTTTTCATATTTATTTTAATATAATTTTTAAAATTATTAGATTTCATCACTGCACATATTTTTATGCTTTCACCGGGGAGTCTTAATCAATCTATTTAAAGCCAGTTGTAATTTAATTTAATATGGTATTTAATTTAAATTTAATTGATAAACAATTTAAATTCTTATTTAAACTGGATAAAGTTCAATTTATTTCATTTCTTATATTATTCTCGTGTTCATCTTGTTCATTCAAATATCTCTAAAACAAAAACTAAGAAGACAGGTACTTTGAGAAGTTAGTTTTGATGTTATCCTTTTATTTTCAGTGCAATAAATCAGGGGATTATTTTCTGATTTACTTCTGTGTTGTTTTTAAACATTAAATGTAATTACGAACACTCAAAATTATTATAGATATAAAATCTTATTAAAGATTTTAAATTAAACTCAATTAAGAGGTTACGAACACATTGAATACTTGACCCTTTGTTTATTTGTCTTACACTTTTCATGCCTAACCTCTTAATATTTATTTTATAATAAAATCTGCCCCGACTGAGGCGATTGATGGCTGAATTGAAAGTTAACCCTGGCAAATATCATCAATACTTGATACTTAACCCCTGGTGCATGTTTTCAGAGAGGGTGTTTAAATAGGAAGTAGTTTTTATTTTTTTGGAGGAAAAAATATGTTTTTATAGCTTTTAGAAGTGTGGTTTATGCTTAAAAAGTATTGTACCTTTGACAAAAAACCACCACACCTCTAAGCCAAACACACTCTTAATATTTTACTCTTTAACTGTATTGGAAGAGTTCAGTGATAATTGTATTTTAAATTATTTATTTTTAAAAAATTATTTTTAATATTAGACATTAAAACAATATAAAAATATAAATAATAACTTATTAATTTAAAAAATATAAAAATAAGAACATTTAATTGAATTTACACGAGTTGGTACTTGAACTGAAACTTCTAATTTTTTTCATAGAAAAATAGCAAGTATCCATTTTCTTTTCAGCTCGATTCACGTAGCACCTCATCGATAATGATCACAAGAAAAAACAGGAAAGAAAGAAACATTTTACCAACAGTACGGTTGAGTTCAATTACTGGATGGCCCAGTAGCTTAATTTTACTGGGTCCAGAAAATTCACCAGGTTTCGCCATCCAATTACCGGGTCCACCAGTACTCCATCCAGCCTATCTGGCCAGTCAATCAAATCCTTCAAAACAAAATCAAATTATACCCAGTTGATTCACCTCAGCCATTCCAATTGATCATGTGGCAGAATGTACACTAATAATTGCTCAAGTGCTCGAGCATTTAATATCCTCTGGATCACAACAGATGCAGGACAAGTCAACCCCACTAAGAGGCCACCCAAATATTAAAAAAACAGAGAGCACTGTGAACTAATTAATATTGGCCAAGAGTTACGAAGGGCGGAGCAAGAGCACCCACGGTGTCCGGTGGGCGCTGGGGCCGTTTTCTGGTGAGATGTCAAGTGTTTGCCCCCGTGCAATATTCAATTCCGTGTAGCTACTCGTTGCTCGTCAGTCTGAACTCTGAATTATCGTTGCTATTAATTAATAAGCTATACCGTACGGCACCCTGCCAGTGTTTTCGTAGCAATTAAACAATAACATATCGCTGTCTGGCAACACGTCCAAAACACATTAAAAAAATTTGTTATTTTTTTATTATTGGATTGTTCCACTGTATTGAAATAAAATATAAATTTAAAAAAATAATAAAAATATTATTTTAATACAACTTAAAATAAAAAAATACTTTTAAAAAATAACTATTATATACAGAGTCTAAAAATGAATTCAAGTTCAACGGTACAAGAGAGTCCAAACATTACACACTCTGCAGAAATCTATCCTGTGCACCATCTCTGAGGAATTTAAAGAATTAATGGCGGAACTGTACCCAGAAATATACAGAGAAAGAAGGGAAAAAAGTAGAAGAAGAACAGAGCAACGACAGGAAATTATCAAAGCAGTTATCAGGCTAGCTTGGAATATCATTACAATCACAATAATAAAATTATAATACATGTAAAGGGGAAAAGAGATTTCCCTGAGCCATCCTTGTAGATTATTAAAAAGAATCTACGCCAATGCTAGGCTGCCAGGAAGGGTAAAAGGCAGACTAGCATCCTCTGAACAGGCAAAACACTGCTAATCATACGAGTGAGTTATCAACAACAACGCATAACAGGTTGTATTTAATAAATTAAAAGGACAAGAAACAGAGTGCCTCTTTGGTTACTCACGGGGTCAAGAAAACAATCGAAAGTTAGGTGGAACCAAAGGGAATAACGTTTGGTCGTATTCCCTTTGAAATTATACACTTGCTTTTAGATCACTTTAGGCGATGATCAGTTTCTAACGTGCTTGATCGTGGTTTTGAAGTTTCTACCAGTAGGCCAAAAGGAGAATAATTGGACCACCACCACAAAGGCAGATGCCTCCTCTGCCCTCCTCCATGCGTTGATGGTATTCTTCTGGGCAGCAGGATCGAACTTTTGCTGGGCTAGATCACGAGGAAGGTGCGGGAGCTCCCATCTTGATCGTTACGGTCCAGCTATAACCAGTCATCATCGATGTAGGAACCTCGTTGATGGAAATGGCCCCAGCCCTGCGATTCCGCTTACAGAACAGAGCTCAAACGAAAGCAACTTAAATTTGCTATCCTCTACAAAAGCTTACTTGCTTTGATGTTCCAAATTGGACGCGCTGGTCAATTTTAAAACATCCTAATTTCGTATTACAAATAAAACTAAAACATACAAGTGTTTTAGGTATTTCAATGATAAAAAAATAAAAATAAACATACATCTAAGGGTAAAATTTTATTTCCGCATATTTATTACACGGTATGATTTCTCTCATGTCCTTAAAAAAAAAAAAAGAAGCTAATGTCTGGGTGTTTTTGAATTTTTATATTTTTTATAAAGTGTAATTACAGCATAGCTCCTGAGTTAACTTTTTTCTACCCCTGAGGCATGGGGTACTTTTGGTTTTTTAACTGCAATTATCTTTCGGGTAAAAGGTATTATAGTTTTTCTATAATTTTTTTTAAAAAGTGGTTGCTAGCAGCCTTCTGGGGCATCGTCTGGAGCAGCGCATCTAAGCAGCTATGGCACGAAAAAACTTTGACGATAATTTTTTGCCTTCCTTCTCTACTTTAAAAAGTGTGATGATCTTATAAAATTACAAAATATTTTTTATATTTTTTTATTAAATTTAATTTTTATTTATTTTGTTTTTAATTATTTTCTAATTGAATTCTATTTTTCTATTTAATATCTAATCATTTAATTTTAATTTTTGTTGTTGTTGGATTTGATCCTCGTTCTCAAGATTTAAGATTACAATTCCTTTTATTTTTAGTTTTTTTTATTAATTCTTTTGTTGCAATTTCATATCTCATTATTTAATTTTATTAAAATTTTATATTTTACTTTATACTTTTTTTATCTTGTTTTTAACATCCGGTCCGAGATTCGTTCCTCATCATCTCTTGTTTGGATAACTGGGGTTACTAAGGTCAATTAGATTTTTTTTATTGCACATTAAGTGAAAATAATATTATTTTGATAAAAAATAATAATAAAAAAAATTAACAGGTGTTGATATGCTCAGGCCAACCATTTGGTTTTTTATCTAACTAAAAAGTAAAAATAGTAATATTTTGATAAAAAAAAATAATAGAGAAAGAATTCGGTTATAATCATCTTTCTTTTAATTAATCTTTATGTTTTTTGAATTTTTTATATTTTTTTGAGTTTCATCATTTTTCATTTTGTTTTGTTTTATATTAAATATAATTGTTTTTTTAATCATTTTCTTTTTTTTCTCCTTTCAATGTTATTATTCAACATTTTATTTTATTTTATTTCAAATTTACTTTTTACTTTTTTAATTACTCTTTTTTTTAATCCCTTTTCTTTTATTTTTCGATCAAGTCTTTATTATTTTCTCATATTAATTTGTATATCAAATTTAAATCTTATTATTTTGATTGTTATTTATTTATTTTTATTTTTTAAATGATTACCATTTTATTATAAATTTATTTTGATTTTTTATGTGGTTGTTCTGATCTCATAATTATAATTGTTGATTTTAAAAATTAGTTAATATAACTTAGATTTTTTAAAAAAATTATTTCTTTTTTTTTTTTTTTTAAATTATCATAAATTATAAGCTAATTAAATTAATCTAGGTTATCTTAGTTTAGCATTATTTAAAATATCTCAAAAAATTTAACCCTCCTGACAGCCGAGGGGAAAAAAAATCTAGTGCCGACTACTAAGTGATTACCAGCACATGCATAAAGATAAATCAGTGACGATTTCAATTCTAAAACGTCAAAACCCAACCACGTAATCAAAAACATCCAATAGGTTTGACCCCGAATTGATAGGAGCGGTCACCCTGACAACCATGATTTAATTTCAAGCTGGTTACGGGAAATAGAATTTGTTCGATGTGAATAGTCTATATCTGATTGAACCATTCAACTTAACTTATGTGTCTAAAGGTGTGTTTGGTGCGGTAGTAGATATTATGGTTATGATTTGAAAAAAATTATTTTTTTTTAAAGTATTTTTAGTTTAGATTAGTTTGAAAAAATAGATATTTGATTAAAACTGTAGTTGAAATTAAAATTAAAAAAAAATAATTTAATGTATTTGGTTAAAAAAACTTTTGAAATTAAAGTTATAAAATAATTTTTAAAAATATATATTAATATTGATGATTTTAAATTTAACTATTATAGAATTAATTACTCCTATTATATCATGAAATAAATAATACTTTATATAAAATATTTTTTTTATTTTATTAAACTATTTATAATTACATTACGTATAAAATTTATTCGATAAAAATTACAGTTTTCATAATTTTTTAAACATGTAATAAAATTAGATAAAATATTATCAAGTATAAAATTGATATTATAGTGAAAGTGAATTTAATTTATTTTATATTAGTTTTTCGAGAAAAAAATATTATTCACATCACGGTGCAAATAAATTTAATTTACTATAAACTAGTTTTTTTTAAAATATTAATAAAATTAACACTTAAAAAAATATTAATAAAATTTAAAAATATTAATAAAAAATATTAATGAAATTAACACTTAAAAAAATATTAATAAAATTAACACTTACAAAACATTAATAAAATTAACATTTAAAAAATATTAATAAAATTAACACTTAAAAAACATTAATTAAATTAACACTTAAAAATATATAATAAAATTAAATGAATTCTATAAAAAAAAACTGTAGGAACAGTGCAAGTAAATTGAACTGTTCACGTGAACAGTGACGTGAACAATAAAATTAATATTTACAATGAATGAAAAGTAGTATTTATAAGTGTTAAAATTACATAGAACTTAGAATTTATATATAATAATTTTTTTTTTTTTTATTAAATAAGTGCAAATTATGTTTTAATTAAAACACAGTTGCAGCCAAGTAAAAAAACATGCTCTAGAATAGTAATTCGATAATACCAACTAATTATCATAAAAGAAAAGAAAAGGAAAGATAATTAGCAAGAGCTAGGACAAAGTGAAAACGTACGAGGGCTGACAACACTTTGTGTCTCAGCATGGGGCCCAATATTTTCACCCAAAAAGAAGCCCACAGTACAAAACAAAAGGACGGGAACTACGCTATGACGGTGTTTAGTATTCTTCTTCAATTGTTTTATTTATTTTTTGTTTTAAATTATTTTAATATATTAATTTAAAAATTAAAATTTTAAAAATAAAAAATATTATTTTAATATATTTTAAATAAAAAACACTTAAAAAAAAATCTCATCAGCCATCTAAAACAACAAAAAGCTCAATCCTCCCAGAAACACAAACCCTATTTCTCACAAAACTTTCCACTGTCTCTTCCCATCTCTCTTCCCTGTAAGTTCCTCGCTACTTTGATATGTTTTTTTTTTACTCATTTTTTTTATTCTTTTTTTCTGGTTTTGCTGATAGTGACAAATAAGATATTAGCAGTTGTTTGGAAGTTCATGGTTGCCATCTTTTGAGGTTTTTGTTGAGCGACATAATACTAATCCCCCAGCATTGTTTTCTGTTTTTGGGAATTAAGAATCAATTCCATGATGGTTATGTTTTCTTTTAGCTCTTTATCATGTGGTTATGGCTTGAACACTCGAGAACTGCTGTAAATTTTACTGTAGCCTTGTCTGACATTGTTTGATCCCTCTGCAACAAGAACAGCAAGTTTTTTTTTAATAAATTAATATATATTTTCTTGATTTTTTTTTAAAAAATATTTAATAGACACAGGTCTATTTATATCTTCTTTAAAATTTCTATATTTTATATCATTTTAAATAAATATAAGGATCTTTTTAACTAAAAAATGATTTATGCAACAAAAATAAATTATAAATTAAGGGCAAAATATTCAATATTGCTAATTCAATTTATTTTCACAAGTATTCCAAGCACCAGAATTGAATTCAATTATGTGGTTTAATATTTTATTTTAAATACAAAAAATATAAATTCAATTACATTCTACATTTGATTTGATTCCAAACATGCTATTAGTATTTATGGCCATTAATGGTAAAATACAAAATCCATTTATATTTATCTTATAAAAGCTCTGTAAAATATTTATTAAGAGTTTTTTTTTATATGTTATAGACAATATATATACTTGGTTGTTATTCAATGTCATATATATATGACATTGAATAATGTTTGGTTTTATTTTTCTTGGTTGTGAATTTTTTTTTCTATATTTAATAGTTTGTTTCCAAGCATTTTTAAATTTGGTAACCAAAACAAAGAGCTAATAAGATACTACATACAGGTTATGAATACCTTAGTAAGTCTATTCTATATGCTCTTTTTTATTGGGTAAAAACCGATTGAAGAATTGTATGTTATATAGTCTCTCTTGAAATTTATAAACAGATTTTAATAAAAGTAGAAATAGGTGTGTAAAAGAAAAAAGGAAAAAACTTAACTGGACTTTGTTATGAATCACATATAAGAATTCTATTATATCAAGGGAAGTTTCGAAAAATCAAAATATATGGATAGAGTTGGTGCACCTTCAAGATGTTACTCCAGTTTGAATTTTACGGATTTGAGAAGGTAGCATGAAGAGTCATTGGGCAGGCGAGGAATTGGGTTGAGAAGGCTTCGGCCATGCCACTGTTCCAGCTTAATTCATATGCTTTTCCATTACATGTGCCAAATTACCATTACAGAAAAGGGTAAACTTATTCACTAATTCGGCTCGGACGATTCAACGCAAAGATCTACCTTACTCCGCTCTTCGTATGCTGGGCTCTGCATTTTCAGTTAGCCCAACAGTGTTTCTTCAGGATGCATGAGTTTTATCAGCCTTCTGAAAATGGTTAAAGAGAGAGTTCATGAGTATGGTGCCAGTCCAAAAAAGAATGAGGAGCAGTAACTAAATTTTGACCTTCATGCAGGCAATGGGAAATGGTGCTTATTCATGTAACTTGAAAAGAAAGCCAGTTTATCAGAATCCCAAGTCAGAAGCATGCAATAAGTGTCGCCCTAGCTCACTACATCCCTAGTGATTCTACATGGTTGAAAGGCATTAATCAATGCGTCTTCTACATAAACCAATGCCTGTCTTGACTATTATAATGAGTAATGGCTCATGGCTATGTACGGTAGATACGGAGGCATGCGTCAGCCTAACTATTATAACCAATGTGCCATGTTTAACATAGAATTCTTACCCGCTTTTGTTCTTCCATGCTGGCCTTAATTAGAGAGTAGATGGCAACACCTGCAATGGCTATTGCTGTTCCAATCCCGGTCTGAGTGGAGATTCTATTGCCTGCCAAATTTTGGAAACATAACAGTATTAAAAAACATGGCCATTATTGATCAAAAGTTCTCTGTATTATATCCACCATTCACGACACAGGGTTTTTTCTTTTTAACCCAGGTTAATATTCTCCACGACACTTTGACGATGGTGGGAAGAGTATACGAAGCAAGAGTTCAGTTAGACGTGATTAGTTTATCTCTTCTGAACTACCATTCTGTAGCATGGAAGTCACGCAGGAGATGAGTGTTTACCGAATACTACAATGGAGAACCCAATTACAAAAACTCGCTTCAATACATTTCCAACGGCATGTGTAAGCGGCGCAACCCTTTCCAATGTGTTTGTGGCAACCTGCAATCGAAAGCTCAAAGTTACTGGGCGAAACAATGGGAAAAAAAGAAAAGGTCATATAAAAAAGGCAATGAACAAAGCAAGAGGTAAAGCATCACCAGCACGATATGGGTCAAATTGCGTCTTTATCAGGAGTCAACAATGGTGTCACGAATCACTAAAATATTTTTAGCAGTAGCAAAACGCCTTTTGGTACGTTATTAGTAGGCAAACGTAATTTCTAAGATGATGTAGCAATTTCTTGTAGCGCACTTTGGAACCCCATTTTTGAAGCAAGTAGAAACAGCAGAAAGTATATATATTACACTTAGAAACAGATCCATTTAAAACATATGCTTAGTGGTAGCAGATGGTAAAAACAGAGTAAAGCATGTTAAGAAAACAAAAAAGTTGACATCAGGATACATGAAAGACCATAGCTTTTCAATATGTTTACTATAAAGGCCAGCCTAATTATCGTAAATTTGAGATACCTGGTTATACAGATGATAAAACATCCCAATCCAAAAGAGGTCAGACAAAAATTTAACTAATCCCACTTTGGCAATCGCATCTCCGAAACCATGTTGCATCAACTGGGGGCCTTCAATCTGTAAGCAGACTCAGAATAAACCAACAGTCAATTGTCCAACAAAAGAGATGTCGAAATCGCATCTGGTCATTGTAGCAAGTATACTTACCAGAAGAGCTGGTGGAATGCAAACCAAGAGAGCAATGATTGAAATGTAAGCGTACACATTTGTGCTGTCCATGCCAGTCTGTGAAAAGGAGAATGGTGGTTAAGGAAATATAAATCCACTGGAACTATAAATACACTCCATCAACTGACAACCTGTTTTTGGTCAAACTCCTAAAAATCACTGTGGTTTTTTACATTTAAAACTCGCTGCAGACTAACTAAATATTATTCAAATCAATAACATCAAGAAACTAATTTAATTCCCTCCTTAAATCGGCAAGGAAGTTCAAACATCCCATCATAGTTAAAGAAGTTTATTGCGGTTAATTTGACAGAAATCTTAAAATGTAATTTGATTCCACAATATCCGAGTCCCAAGGATCCTTTTCAAATATTAAAAAAGGTCATTGATGCATTATATCTTGAAGAGAGGAAAAGCGTAGGACATTTTAGAAACCAAAACATTGCAATAGGTTATAAAATCCGACTCGGTATACTGGGGTAAAAAATAGAAATATAAGCAGAACACTTGAGCCTGGAATCTGAGTTGCAGTTCACACAAATGATCAGAGCAAGGATCGGGCATCATGGGTAATCTTACCATTGCTTTTTTTGAGTAAATACTTCGGTAGGTAAATGCTATATTTGAAATCATTGCACTAACGAACCCAGTCCAGTTGAAAGAAAGTTCAGTCAGTGATGCCATTGATACACCTAAAATAGAAATCACACAAACCCAGTAAAAAGATCAAAATGGACCTTCATATTTCATAATGTATTTGTATCAGGCTTGTGAAATGGGTAGAAATGCCATGAACTTTTTATATTTCAGGTTTGAGAAATAAGATATATGTCATAGCAATTGAAAGAAAGTGAACAGGCTGGTAGAAGAAACACAAGTCATATGAGTAATGAGTTACCGATAACTACTGGGGCTAATGATAACCACAGGGACAAGGGAATCTGGTGGCCCAGCACAAATTGAGAAGCAGCAGCACTGAAGAATGGCTCTAGAGCTGTGGAGAAACATAGGTAAAACAGTTAGGAACCCATTAAACCTCAACTCTTTCTCAAACTTGCTAAGATATTAAGTTACTAATCAAAAGCATGAATACAACGGTATGAATAAATGAAACATACTTAAGTCACTTGGAATAGCATAATCAGCTTGTAAATATTTGAATTCTACCATAAAGGAAATTATCCGTAAACAATTTTCAAGGCATGCCTAAGGAAGAAAAATGATAAATTAAATCTGAAGAGTGTTCATGATCCATTCTCAACTATAAAGATAATGTAAACCTTCATTTGATATGAAGAAACAACTAGTAGTAATAACCCTGGTTTAAAAAAATCCTGGAATGCCAAGTATTGATGAATACTGAAGATCAAACTTATGTAGATGTACGTGCGTTGGCTAACTGCAGATTTAGAGTACTTGCAGATAGATACTAAATATCAATGGAATCAATTTACAAAGGATGCTTTTGCTTCTTTTAAAATTGATTACCTTTGATGGTGTGTGTGAAAGACACAGCAACAGCAGCGAATGATACATTGGACATGACATGTCCAAGGGCATGGCAGAAAGCAACTGGAGTCAAAAGTGCCAGGAGCTCCTTATCGATTGGCTGGATGGAGAGAAAACTTCGTATTAATGGGTTCCTCCTGTACCTCATTGAGCAAAGATAGAGAAGGCAGAAACTTTGAACTTACTGCACGTTTCGGTAGACCAACACCCCAAGAAACAAGACAATATACCACCCCAACCAGTAGATGAACAACAGAAACAAAGCTGCAAAAAGGGTAAATATCTTCCAAATGTGACGAAATAACATAGCAAGATCTACGGTTGTTACGATAATGATAAAACATATAGGGTAAATGGAATTCGATGGTGCAGATAAATACGAAACAAATCCATAAACGACTTGAAAAAGAGCAAAATCATCTAGCAAAATCAATGAGCACCTACTATGGATATGGGAAATAATTATAGACCTTCTTGTTGAGTATATTGAAGATGACATTTAAGAAGTACCTGCGAACAAACCATAAATGATGAAGCTCGAATCAACCTTTATCCATATACAAAGCAAATTAATCTTGCTGTGATTCGTAACTGGATGATAAGCAGATCTCTCGAATGCTACCTAAATGCTGCTTGCAGCAGTAACTAAAGAATGAGCCTCAAATTTTTTGAAGTCCAAACTGTAAATTATGGGAGTACGAACCGTACATTTGTGTCTAAACAGGTCATAAAAGCAATTATGACATCACTTAAATAAATAAATTTAATGAATGAGATAGTTTCTGCTGCTGCTTACCGCTTACCAGGTAAAGAAAAAGAAACCTGTAACTAAAGCAGGAAATCTCTCACCAAAGCTTTTTGCAGGCTCCGCATGCCTATACTCACAAACACAAATAAATAAAACACTAATTTTCCAAATAATTAAACAGTAACGATACACAGCTGGTTCCACAAATTGAATTACTTTTTTAGTCTTAATTTAAACAATTCAAAAAAAAAAAAGTCAGCTCGGTCAAAAAATTATACCCCTTTTCTTTTCCAGCACTTTCTCAGCAACTAAACAGAAAATCAACTATTATAAAAAAAAAAAATTTAGAAGAACAAGCAAATTCGAAACTCTAACCCTTCAGCATCAGCAGCAGCGTTTACAACAACGGAACTTGTTAGCCCAATCTGTTGAGTCCAACCGGGGAAACTCAACTTCTTGGCGACCAGAGATTTCCTATTCTCCGGAAACGGTGAGAAGGCGAAGCGCTTGGCTTTGGTGGCAAGCAGCGACTGTGATGAGGTTGTGAATAAAACATTACCCGGCGAGATTCTGTTACGCGACAAGTAGAGTGAAGAGAGTCGAGAAGCATTGATTGGAGAGTGAATTGAGTTTGTTGTAATCGTAGAAGCCATAGCAGAAACAATGGATCGCAATAGGAGTGGAGAGTGAATTGAGTTTGTTGTAATCGTTAAGCCATAGCAGAAACAATGGATAGCAATAGGAGATTTTTCTTCTTCTTCTCCTTCTTTTTAATTGTTTTACAGCAGCAGCAGAGAGATTATAACTTACAAGAAGTTGATTAATTCCGACTTGAAAGTGAAAACAAGAGTACTAGAACGTTGAAATCGAGGGATTTCCATTTCTTTTAGTTTAAGGAGCGGAGATATCAGAGACAGAGAGGGGGAGAGAGAGATTATGGACTTCGGTATTTAATGATCTTTCTTAGCAATTTTAATGGAACTAACTTTGTTGATATTGCAAGAACTGCCTGCGTAGCTCATGCACTTCAGGAACATGGTTTGGAGAGCCAAAGGCATTTTGATTCTTTTGTCTTTTACATAAATTTTCCCTCTTAAAACTCTCTCTCTAGCTGTTCCCCTGTACTTTTATTCAATTTATCTAGCGCAGTTTTTAACGATTATTGATTTTTTTTTCATTGATTTATTGATATATTCGGGTCATTTTACGCTTTAATAAATATTATTTTTCATCCTTGAACAATTTTAAAAATACATTTCTATAGTTGATTTCAAAATTTAAATCTAGAAAATTAACGAATGAAACATACCTTATTAATCATCAAATCAACTATATATATATATATATATAAAAATGACCTGGGAATGGCCTGTAATCAAAGGCATGTTTTTATATCATAAGAAAATGAGTTTTTTTTTTTAGATTGACGTGAATGTCCGGGCCAGTTTATGTGCACCACAACTAATCTCACGGGCCCTGAAGTTAACGACCATGTAAGTCTCCAGTGGCCATCATATAAGCAATTAAGGATTGGAACCTGAGACCACAGAGGGAGCAAACCCCTTAATCCCAAGTTTTTATAACTTGACTACCACCTAAATGGTTAAGAAAATGAGTTTTAATAGTTAATTATGTTGAAAAATATAATTTGTTGTTGTTGTTATGTGTTTGCCATATATATATATATATATATATAAGTGACCTGGGAATGGCTTGTAATCAAAAGCATGTTCTTATATCATAAGAAAATGAGTTTTAATCGTTGATTATGTTGAAAAATATAATTTCTTGTTGTTGTTATGTGTGTGTGCTTACTGTTGACTTTAAAATGCTAATTAATCTAATGGTTAAAACACTTGTTAATTTTTTTATTATTAAAAAAGAGCTCGAACACAAGATCTTTTAGAAGAAGATGGATTTTACAGTCACTTCAACTACATACTCATTGGCATCGTTATTTTTTTTTTTAAAAAAAAAAACTTAATTATTGTGATAACCACCGTGGAGTGCAGAAGAAATTTTTATTTTCAGGATACCGCTTGGATGCTCTTGAGTTATGTCCCCTGACGAGTTTTTTGAGGCAGCAAAATGGCCAAGTGGCTGATGTTGCCAGCTGGCAGGTACCTTGAGTACTTGCGCTCTTTAATATTGGTCATTCACAGCATGGATGGCCCATTTAAATATCTCGTTTTTTTTCTCCTTACTTCAGCATGGACCGAGCCCAATTATTATATATACTTTGCTGATGATTTATGAAGCAGGGAAAACAAAACGACATCATAGTGATCCATCAAAGAAATCAAAACGACATCATATAGATCAATATCACGATGAATATGCGACAGTTCACATAAATTACAAGTCGAGTTGACTTGTCAACAAGAAGTCATCCATTAGCTTACGTACACAATCTAAATCATGAAAATTTTTATCATGAGAAACTGTATAAAGTTCACGCCAAGCTTAAAAAGACATTAAATTGCATTGAAAGTGAACGCAATAAGTAAATTAAAACCATGCAAAGGAAATAAATATATAAATAAATAATTAGAGATAAATAAAACATAAGACTGAAAGGATAAAAATAAACTTAAGAAAGTAAATTGCATGGAAAGCAAAGCATAAAACTATAAATAACTCACAAATTAAATTGAAAAAAGAGATAAATTGTGATAAAAACCTGAAAAAACTTGTATTGAAATTATGTATCAGGGCAGACTTTAAACACCGAATTCAAGATCTAATTCTTGTCTTATAAAATAAAAAAGCAACTAACCTGATGCTGGACCTTAATTATAAAATTATTAATTAATAACATAACTCTTGATACGTCCTGTAAAAGGGAAAAAAAAACGCTTATTACTAAAGGATTGTTTGACCACCTATTAAGTATTAATATATTTCATATTATAGTAATTTTTATAGTTGTGATTTTAAAATATTATTTTATAAAAAATATTTTTAATTGAAATTAACTTAATATTTATAAAATCATTTGTGTGAAGAGGTGGCGGTCGTGTTTGAAACAAAACACAGGAGCCAAACATTTAGCAAAAAAAAAAAAAATTATTATTATTCATGAGTCTCATTATTTACTCCGTTGCAAGCCCGAGGTTAGAAGAAGCAATCAAGGGCTACTTTTCACATGCTTTCTGCTTGTTTCAGTAAATAATTGAGCTCTCATTCTATACAAGCTCTACCCATCATAATAAATTAAATACATGGGGTGCCAGGTATATATGCTTAGATAAAAGTAATTTATTATACTCTATTATCATATAGATTCTTTTCTCTATATGTCAATGCCAAGCCATCCTTAACTTTCTACTTGGAAATGATGATTACGGTTATGTTTAAATTATTGTTATTTTGTGATTTTTTAAAATAAAAATTAAATTAAGTTTTTACATATTGATATCAAAAATAAATTTTATAAAATAAAAAAAATATTATTTTAAAGCATGACTAACAACTTATCCGAACTAATAAAATAAAATAAAAAATTTAATTTTTTTATTTTTAATTGTTTTTTATTTAAAAATTAGTGTTTAACATTATTTAATGATGGTAATAATAAATTAGACAGAGATCGCAATCTTGATTTTATTTCTGATGTTATTGCATGCTTAAATAAAATATAATTCTAAAAAAATTATTAAACCAAACGCCGTACAATAAATAATTATTATTTATTGAAGTAAACAGTACCTCAGTAAATTAATACATTGGCATGGATGCAGCCGCATGAAAAGTAGCTAATAGTACTTTTATCAAACAGGCGATTTCAATAGTGCAGACAAACACAACAATTTGAGTTTTTAATGTTAACAAATGTATTGAAATACACAATTTGCTTTAAAAGTTGCCGTAGCCGCAAGCTTGTATATTATAGGAAGTTTGACCATCCTCAATCATTGTTATATATCAAATATTTTAAATTATCTGACCCTAGTTATTTTATTTTAAATATGTTATTTCTTGTTTTGTGTGGATCTTGATTAGACTAGATTACTTAGCAATTCTATTTATTTTTCTAGCAAAAACTAGTTATATTTACTAAAAAAACATGCAATGTTTTTATTACCGTTTCTTTCTATCTCATTTTTTCTTGTGATATTCGTGTGTTTTAAAGAAATAATTCACTTCCCAAGTAATCCATTCATTTTTCAAAAGAATTTCATTAATTTAAGTTATGTTTTTAATGATAATTTTAATTTAAATAATTTTATTAACAACACAATACACCAATTCATTAGCAAATATTGAGATTTAATCTCATAGGACAACACAATAGCAAACACGACTTATGACTTCCGAACATCTTTTATTATAACTGATTTTTTAATCAAAATTAAAAATCATTACTATTTATTAAATCAAATAAATTAAACTATCTTAATTTTATTGTTTTTATTTTCCATGCCCCATTACATGCATCTCTCTCTGTCAAAGAAGAAGAAGAAGAAGAATGGTCCATTATCAAATCCACGGCTTCGAGTTTGGAAACTAGAACATTACAAGCCTAGCCCATTGCTCTACCCAAGGCAGAATAAAATACAAACTGGCCCAAAAGCCCAAACATCTCAACAGTCAACACCTTCCGCTTCAGACTCTCTGTAATTTGGATCAAACGCTAAAACCCTAGAGAATAAACAACAGAAATTCCCTTCACTTTTCAATTTTAAACACTGAAACAATTTAAACACAAAATATAGATAAATAAGAAAAATCAGAGCTCAGATGGAAGGCGGGGTTGGTGAAAATGGAAATGAGAGGGAAGAGGAACAAGACGGAATGTCCGTACATTCTCCATGCAAAGCTCCTCCCTCCTCTGCTTCCTCTCTCCCCAAGGTATCTCTGTCTCTATATCTCATATATATATATATATATATTGTTTTTTTGCGCGTGGAATTTTACCTGGATTATTTTTTTTTTAATTCTCTGGGGCTAATTAGGAGCAATCACAGGTGGAACTGGAGCTAAGACTTTTAGAAGGACTTGAAATTTATCCTCCAGTCAAACTAAGAGGCAGGTTCTTCGAATTTCATCTCCAGTTTCAGTTTTATCTAGTTATGTGTAGCTCAATTCTCTCCATCACGGGGTATTTGATCACCTTGAAATAGGAATTGTGTTGTTTTGTCACATTTTCTGCAACAGCAATTGTATGGATTGAATTAAGAGTTGAATGGAAAATGCACATTGCATGTATGATGAACATGTCAGTGTGGCTATTGTAACAGCTTGTGGAATTGAATTTCATATGTTGAGCATTATGTGATTAGATGATGATGCTATTTGCTGGGAGTTTTGAGGAATTTTCTTCATTTGCTATTATTTAGCAGTGATAATTCTATTGTTGTGAAGAATTTTGTGCTGGAAATTTGCAGTTTGGTATCAAGCTGTTGAGGTGTTATTTTGTCTTAATGATAAGGATACAAAGCATGTATGTTCGAGAAGAAATTAGCTAGATCAGTACTTTCCATGTGAGAAGTTTTACGAGGCAAATACAGTCATATCTAGCAATGAATTCACCTTGAGTTATTAATGAGACAATATAGATACCTCTTGTTCCACTTTTACTTTCATTTGTTTCTTTATTATTTTAAAATATTTGAAAAATCTTTTCATGCAGGCATGCATCGCCACTTTGTACTTTATGGTTTGATGGAATTTCTCCGGAGAAGGTTGTTCTGCCTCTTACTCTATTTCCTTTTCTAATAGTTTCCATTTACATGATTTAACACATTGATCACTCTATCACAGCTTTGATCGACAATTTTCTCCGGATGAGGTTTTGCAGTTGCTAGACCGTTTCTATAACATTGAAATGCTGGTACTGATTTCAGGGACGTCTCTTACTTCTCATTTTTATGTTACAAATACAATGCAGCAATTCTCAGCACAGCAAATAATTCATTTCAGATACTATGCCACTGCAAATTCATTTTAAATAAAATGCTGGAGATTTGATAATAAATTTGACTCTCCCATTGCTAAACCTTGTACTGTTTTGTATAGAAGGAATGGAGCTCAAATTTTTAAACTATGTCTGTGAAGTTGGATGATGAAATATAGTGCTACCAGTTGAGGATTGAAGTATTTGTGAAATCAAGCATTTTAGTCTATGCCTTGAGAATGTCATGTAGTTTTTCTGCTTTTGCTTTTACCTATAATCTCATCTGTTCTTGTTACGAGAACATATATATTGTGCATTGATTTCGGCACGTTTCTATTTAAATTTCAGAAACCAGATGACGAAGAAGCAGAAATTCTGAATCACGAGGAAGATTTTTCCTTGCCCCAAAATTATTTTGTCAAGGAAGAGTGAAATAGCCAGTTTTCATCCACATCTTCCCTTCAGGACTTCTCACAACAATCCTGGTTGCGAGCATTTTTCTCCGTCATATTTGAGAGGAAATCAATGTTGCTCGGAATCTCTAGAAGGACATTGTGAATGATCCTTTTTATTTTATTTCTTTTTTCTTCATGGCTCGTCAAGCAAGATAAATATGTAAATGCTGGTTAATATAGTGCCATCTACCTTCTCAGCCGCTGTCATTTTTCAGTGGGTTTTGATTGTTGTCACACATATATTTATGGTTTTGCAATTTTGGTAGGGGAAGAGATTTTGGGGCCAAAGCTTTAGCCTGATATCCTGAGTTTAGAAGACGGCAAAAGCAAGGTTGGGTGAGGGTCTAACAATAATGAGGACAAGGAGGTAAGGATGGTTCTCATCTCAAATGATTTCGAGTTTTTAGAAATGGTTGTTTTATAAAGTATTTTTTGTTTGAAAATATTTGTTTTTTTTTTAAATTTATTTTTAATATTAGAATGTTAAAATAAAATAATAATTTGAAGAAAAATAATAAATTTTTTTAAAATTACTGCATGGCTGCAAGGATAAATGGCGATCGTTTACTCGTTTGTGATTTGTTTCTACTGTGAAATCACAAGTCGTTTGCTTTGAAAAAAAACAAAATACACCGCAACACACTGCAAAACCACGTTTTCAAAAAAAAAAAAAAATTATTTTAAATTAATTTTATTGATGTTTATAGATAATTTTAATATATTGATATTAAAAATAATTTAAAAAAATAAAAAATAATATTTAAATAAAAATATTTTCAAAAACAATCAATACCTTATAAATTAGTTATTTTCCATTTCAACATCCGTAACTCTCATTTTGAAAGTTGAAAACTTCCCCCTGAATTTTTTTTTTCAATATTCTTTTGGTCACGTTTTCAAGTTTTTTACTGTCTATTCTTCCAAACTCAATACATATAATGTTCTACATATTCAGATTTTTTTTTTGTTGGGAACATTGTTGAAATTATATTTTTAAAAAATTTAAAAACATTTTTTGTTTGAAATTAATTTTTTTATATTTATAAATTATTTTAATATGCTGATGTTAATAATAATTTTTTTAAAATAAAATAATATTATTTTAATATATTTTCAAATAAAAAACACTTCAAATCACAAATATTAGCACACTCTTAAAACATTACCACACTCTTAAATACCTCTAATAAAAAAAACTAAGTCAATAAAAAAAACAATATTTCGAAAATGCTGTCCGCCAAAAGCTCTAGTTAATAGTTAAGGGGCGTATTGTAGTTGATTGAAGACTCACACCGGAAAGATTAAGATGATAGACAGAGAAATATAATATCGTTAGATTTAAAAGGGTTCAAATATGATGTCATAATTTACTTTTGGAAATCTACGCTGTTCTATGCAAACCTGTTTTAAGAAAAGATTGCTGAATCGTTTGATGTTCAAAAGGTCATGTAAATCTTAAACTAAAAGGATAAAATTGAAATTGGATCACACAATTGCCCATAGTAAATATTTTTCAAAGCATAATGTTTTACAGATATTCATAATTTTTTTTTTTTTAACAAAATGGTATATCAATTGATATTTATTAAATTATGGGTCTCATCAATTGGTATCCAATTAACATAAGTAATTATCATTTATATGAAAATCTTGTTATATAGCATCACTTACGATAATCCTAATAAGATTAACATTGATATATTCTTAAAGGATTCGATTACTTTTCAAATAGAAAGACATTAATAATATATAATCTATTACTATAAAGTGCGTAATATTATTTTTTTCGAGAAATATCATACTTATGTTTTATTAATTTTTAAATATATATTTTCAGTGCTTGTCAAGACTTGAGTAGATGTTGATGGTACAACCATCACCAAATATATAACTCTTAGTTTTTTTTATAAAAAAAATTATTAGGTCTGGTGATATTATCGTCCAAGATTTAAATCTATGAAGGATCAAAATAAAATTATTTTAGTGTAAATGCATCCAAGTGTGATAACCATTCGATAGGAAAAAAAAAAAATTATTGATGTACAAAAGCTGATTTAAGGTTACCATTACACGAAAAAAAAAAAAATTGATAAATGACAAGCTGGGCAGATGATAACAGAAGGTAAAATAAAGGAGGTCCACGATTTTGATATGAAGTTTATGCGTGCAAGAACAATGAATAAGAACAAATTAAAAAAAAAACGAAAAACTCTGTTTATAATAAAAGGAAGAGCAATTGATAACATCAGCTTTTTGTAGGATTCAAAGAGAGCAGTGGCATCAAAAACTGTCATGACTGTTCCATCGAATCCCTGGCCAGGAAAGCTAATAAAAAGATGCCCACTTCTGCAAACTGCAAAGGAGTTTGGTATCCACTTGCCATGTGCATTGTTCCCTGCTCCCCCCTCAGTGCTGCGGAAAAATTATATTCTTAGCAGGGAAGCGGGAAAAAACCAGAAGTTTACTTCATTCAATAGAAGCAATTATACGAGAACTGACCTCTCCTTCGGCAGGTTTTTCCTTTGATTCTTCACCTTTGAAGTCATCATCACCTACATAATGCAACTTGTCTGAGATAAAGTTTACCAAGTACGATTTTTTATTCACGAATTTTAACCAATGGTATGCCTTGATGTAAACCTGTTTTAAGAAAAGATTGCTGAATCATTAGATGTTCAAAAGGTCATGGAAATCTTAAACCAGCAAGATAAAATTGAAATTGGATCACACAGTTGTCCATAGTAAATGTTTTTCAAAGCATAATGTTTTACAGGTTTTCATAATTTTTTTTTTACAAAATGGTATATCAATTGATATTTATTAAATTATAGGTCTCCTCAATTGGTATCCAATTAACAGAAGTAATAACAGAAGGTAAAATAAAGGAGGTCCACGATTTTGATATGAAGTTTATGCGTGCAAGAACAATGAATAAAAACAAATTAAAACGAAAAACTCTGTTTAGAATAAAAGAAAGAAGTAAAAAGGAAGAGCAATAGATAACATCAGCTTTTTGTAGGATTCAAAAAGAGCAGTGGCATCAAAAACTGTCATGACTGTTCCCTCGAATCCCTGCCCAGGCAAGCTAATAAAAAGATGCCCACTTCTGCAAACTGCAAAGGAGTTTGGTATCCACTTGCCATGTGCATTGTTCCCAGATCCCCCCTCAGTGCTGCGGAAAAATTATATTCTTAGCAGGGCAGCGGGAAAAAACCAGATGTTTACTTCATTCAATAGAAGCAGTTATACGAGAACTGACCTCTACTTCGGCAGGTTTTTCCTTTGACTCTTCACCTTTGAAGTCATCATCACCTACATAATGCAACTTTTCTGAGATCCAGTTTTAACAAGCACGATTTTTTATTCATGAATTTTAACCAACGGCACGCCTTGATGGGAGCCAATCTAAGGTACAGAGATATAGAACTCATCCCTAAATGGGGCCAAAATATGAGAGGTGGCCAATTGTCCTCCTCTCCTCTTACTTTTCAATGGTGATCGAGTCCTGATTGCTGAGTACCAAAGAGTATAACATGGTTAGCCAGGGCCCGACTTCAGTGAGGCCATGATTTTGTAACGACGGTGTTTTTTTTTGGGTCCAGTTTTCACCATGCTTTCCACATAATATAATGCAAATAAGACTCAATTCCTCATTCAGTTTACAAATGTACCTCCATCTTCAGGCAAATCAGAAGTCCAGAGAGTGAGGTTATCTCTTAACAACTGCATAATTAAGGTGCTGTCCTTGTATGATTCCTCACTTAAAGTGTCCAACTCTGCAATTGCCTCGTCAAAAGCTTGTTTGGCCAGATGGCAGGCCCTGCAAGCATTGACATTAAAAAGTAGATCATTAGGAAGTCATGAGCACAGGATAATACAATTTAGCAGCCTTGATTGCAAAAAAATATAATCTGACATGCCTCTCAGGAGAGTTCATGATCTCGTAGTAGAAAACAGAAAAGTTAAGGGCAAGGCCAAGACGAATTGGGTGGGTTGAAGGCAGATCAGTGCTTGCAGTGGCAGAAGCGGCCTAAGAGAGAAATGGTAACAGGAGGAACATATCAGATGATGATAAAATTAATTAGAGGACGCCGCATAAATGGAATAATACTCTGAATATATTTATGAAGGAGAAACCAAAGAAACATGCCTCGTAACCCTTCAATGACTGGTCGGCTGCGTCCTTCCTTTCTTGATCAGCCTTGAACTCAGCTAGATAGCGGTAGTAGTCACCTTTCCTGAAAATTCATGGATGTCATGACCCGATATTTTACGAAATAAAAATATAAGAAGGCCTTTATATATATATCACTACGTTCATGCCATGTTACATAAAATACTTCTGGGAACTAATTGACTGAGAACATAACAAATCATTACACAATTCATGAAATTGCTGCTTAGACTTGTTGACAAGCAGGACCAGGGGATGAATCAGCAAAAGGAAATTTATGCCCCTTGTGCGCGCCACTTGTTCAAGAGGCAGGAAAAGTAACAAGTAATTAGATGGAGAGAAAACATTTCCCCTTTTCATGTATAGGAAATAGGATGCAAAGAGCAAAACATAAAAAACTGGCTGCAGGATCGAGGATAAAAGTAATAAAAGATTAGGTCTCAAGGCCAACATAACTCACATCTTGTAGTAGAACACGGTTGCTTCTCCTGAGGCGGAAGAGGGGATCAGATGGTCATCGATGATAGACAAGATGTCATTGCAAATCTTGGAGAGTTCCTCCTCTACCTTCTGGCGGTATCCCTTAATCAGTTTAACATTGCTGTCGTTTCCTTTAGATTCTTCCTTCTGCTCAATTGAAGACATGATCCGCCAAGAAGCCCGCCTAGCACCAATTACATTTTTGTATCCCACCGAGAGGAGGTTCCTCTCCTCCACAGTCAGGTCACAATTAAGTTTGGCAACATTTTTCATGCTCTCAACCATCTCTGTCCCATCAATATTCAGATTTAAATTAGATTTCAGAGAAAATGGGCATAAATTAAAGTAAATAAAAATAAAATGATCTATCTGTGTCATAAAAGACAAATGTGGACATGCAGTATAATTTATTTGTCTAAAAACGATCCATCTAACCAAAAAAAAAAATGCCCTGCCCCCAAGAAACGGTGAAGGAGCGAGAAATAGAGTTACCGTCATAGCGCTCGGCCTGTTCAGCGAGCTTGGCCATGTAAACATGAGTCTCCCTCTCCTTCTCGGTTGACATTGTTGTTTTATGTGCTGAGAGAGCACAATGAATTCACAGACAAATCAAAATAAGAAGAAGGTTATAAGTATGAGCTCTTGAAAAGAGAAATCTTTTTTATTAGAGGTCTGAAAGCGAAGGAAAGGTTATATAAATAGGAAGGTGCAAGTGATGGGGGAGGTTGAAGACCAGATCTGGACCGTTAGTTGTTTTGAAAGAGAAAGCGCGCTTTTCGTGATTTGATTTCCTGGCTTAGCTTGGATCGATTCAATCCTATCTGTCGGAGGGGTCCTTTCGGGATTTTACAGCTACACCTATTTCTGAATTGAATTGAATGTTATCCGAGCTACCTGTCCCTCTCTGTTCATTCATTTCTTTTTATAAATGAATATTCGTGATATATTTCTAAAAATAAGGTTACTTCCTCTCTTTTTTTAAAAAGATAAAAAATTAAAAAAAAAAATTAAGGTTTGATACACACACGTGTGTGTGTGTGTGTGAACTAAGGGTATACTAAAATGCCATACGTGCAAGGATTCCTTTTGAGTCAGTGCAGGTCTATTTTTTTTTAGAGATGATAATTAAAATAAACTATATATAATTTTATTTTTTTAACCTCCATTCTTTCCTCTTTTCTTTTGAAGAAAAGACGATCTATAGTAGCTAGACTAAAATTATAATCCGGTCTTTGTATGCTAAATAAATAAATGATCAGCGCCTCACCCATCCTAGAGGGAAAAAAAGAAGTTAGATAAAAAACGTAAAAGATAAAATATTTGACTTTAGAATTTTTATTTAACTAGTTATCTAGATTATTTTTAGTTAATTAGCATTGTATTTAGGATATGTTTAATACGGTATTTTAAAAATATTTTTTAAAAAATTTAATTTTTTTTAAAATAATATATTTTAAATATTTTTTAATATTTTAATATGTTAATCTTAACAAAAATATTAAAACATAAAATATATAATTAATATTTTTTAAATAAAAATATTTTAAAAAATAACTACAACTACGACCCTCCTCGTCTTGCCAACTTGTTAAAAGAAAATAATTTGATTTTATCTTCGTTTTATAATAATCATGAATAAGGTTACTTCCTCTCTTTTTTTAAAAGATAAAAAATTAAAAAAAAAATTAAGGTTTAATACACACACGTGTGTGTGTGTGTGAACTAAGGATATACTAAAATGCCATACGTGCAAGGATTACTTTTGAGTCTTGCAGGTCTATGTTTTTTAAGAGATGATAATTAAAATAAGCTATATATAATTTTATTTTTTTAACCTCCCATTCTTTCCTCTTTTCTTTTGAAGATAAGACGCTCTATATTAGCTAGACTAAAATTATAATCTGGTCTTTGTATGTAAATAAATAAATGATCAGCACCTCACCCATCTGGAGGGAAAAAAAGAAGTTGGATAAAAAAACGTAAAAGATAAAATATTTGTCTTTGGAATTTTCATTTAACTAATTATTTAGATTATTTTTATTCCACTAGTATTTAGGGTGTGTGTGATATTATGTTTAAAAAATATTTTTAAATAATTTGATTTTTTTAAAAATTAATATGTTTTTAATATTTTTAAATTATTTTAATGTATTAATCTCAAAAATAATTTTTCAAAAATAAAAAAATATTATTTATATTTTTTAATAAAAAATATTTTAAAAAATAACTATAACTACATCCCTCTCACCATTTTGTTAAAATAAAATTATTTTATTTTATTTTATTTTATAATTATCATATATTCAGAATATTATATTGAATAAAAGAAGAGAGATTTAAAATAAACTGCACGAGTTTTCAACAAAAAGATAACGATGATTAATGTGATATTAAAATTTCATCAGAGCAGGTGTACATTTTTCCGTGCCCTGATTGCTCTCACATTGTACTGTCAATATGTTAATATATTATTTTTAAAACAATTTTATTTAAAAAATATGAAATTAATAATTTTAAATGTTTTTTTACTGATTTTAATATACTAATATTAAAAAATATAATATAATTTAAACAAAACACCTTATAAATTTTTAACAAATAAATATTAATAAAGTGTTTAAATTATTATTTTTTAACTTTAGTAATATAATTATAATTGTTTTTCAAATAATTTTTTATATTAAAATAGTGATAATATTTTTATTTTTTAAAAAATATTTTTCATATTATTATATCAAAATGGTCATATTAATATATCAAAACAATCTAAAATATATAAAATATATTAAGTTTTAACAAAACAAATAAATTTTTTACAATTCCAAGTCTGCCATGAATAGTTTACTCCTATGTATTTCTACCCAAAATTACCCGAAGAAGGATTTCTCTTCAGTTGCGCGGCATCAAAAGCCATTAACACCATCATCAATGAACAAACGTAGTCTAATTAGAGCAACAATCACTGGGGGGGATGATACCAACAACACATCAGAATCAATCTGCTAGTAACTGACATCAAATCCCTGCATTTATTAAAAAGAACAAAAGAAAGAGATTAACCCTAGCTGGCTTGCGAGGAAGAAAGAGTACAATAACAGTCAAAAGCAAGATACAAACGTCACTGTTGAATTTGATAATTTCTTTCTTTTTACGGGGAAATGATGAAGCTCGATGCGATGGCGTGCCAATTTATAGAAGACAGCTCCTGGCAACTGCATGATTAATGAGCTGGTATCATTAGGTGTTACATGCCAGTTATAAGAAAGGGTGTTACATGTCAGTTATAAGAAAGGGTGTTACATGTCAGTTATAAGAAAGGGTGTTACATGTCAGTTATAAGAAAGGGTGTTACATGTCAGTTATAAGAAAGGGTAATTCTCTCTTCTTGTTGCATTTGACTTCAGCACCCAAGAGGAGGAAGAGGGCCAGGACTCTGTTACTCTTGATTTATTTATAAAAAAGATGTAAAAATAGAGAAATCAGATGCTCGACAGAATCCTAGTGTCTCATTGGCTACAGTTTGTGATTGAAATGCATGTTTCAGGTAAATCCAGTTAACGAATCAAGTATTATTCCCAGTCAAAATAAAATAAATAAATAGATATACGGTGTTAAACTGGTCAACAAACACTGTGAGTATATTGAAATGGTTGTTTATTAAATAAAAGTGAGTAATTGAAACACCTATTATTTAGCCTTTTCTTAATAGAGTTATCATTTAAATAAAGATCCCGCTATACTGACAAAGTAACTTCTTTTTTTTTTTTAACCACTAGTAAGCCGTCTGCAATTCAGATCGTGCATTGCCACCGCTGCGCCAAAAAAAACACAAAGGAGCATCATGACCTCTTGCTTGTTGCCAAAATGTCATCACTGCCATTCTTCACGGGCAGCATAGTGGAATGATTCCAGCAATACATCAAATAAAAAAAAAAGGAGGACACGTACTAGATGGACTCTGCAACTCTCCACTTGAACTAATTTTAAGGCCTTTTTATTGGGGATCTGATTCCGAAAGAACAAGCCTGTTTTTTTTTTTTTTTTTTTTATCTTAAATTATCTGTTTTTCAAATTATAATTTCTTTACAAAAGGTAACACAATCCCAGGCGAGAGCTTTTTTCAATGTATTTTAACAATCCAAGAAAATTCGCATTTCTATGATCCTGTACAAGTAGTCTTTGACTTGCTAGTTAACCCCCCCCCCCCCCCCCCCCTCACTCCTTTTTAACTGGACTCGCATTGTTAGTCGTCGGAGCATCATCTTCCATTGCCAACCAAGCATACAGATACTCTTTTCTCGATACCTGCTCAGCGCTTCCCGAATACATCACCAATGCCACACAGCTGCCATTACAAAACTACTCGCGTGCAATTAATTCGTTAGAATTCAAGTCAATCAAGATTTTAAGATTTTTCTGGCTTCCTTTTCACTTCCCATCTCTGCATAAAAGTATTTACTTAAATTGGAAAATTTAGAAGGGTCAGAGAGCAAGAATTTAATAGTAACTATCATTTCCTTGCCGGTCAGTGACCACGCGACAGTGTAATACAATGAGTTGTCCATATAGTGTGCCCCATACCGAAATAATAAAGAAATTAAAACTCAAAAGAATTAAATGAAAGAAAGAGCATGATGAAAGAATTACTACAAATGCTTTGACAAAAAATTTGGAATGCTTCGCAGCCCACTTCTGAATCAAGCCTTCTTCTAATCTACAGCCCAAGCTTCCCCTACGTTTGTTTTAGCCATTGAACTCAAGCCCGGGCATTTATCACGCTGCGACGCTGTCAAAAAAATTTCGTGATCTGGCAATAAGAGCATCACGATTAATTTTAAGGCACCACTGTTAAGTCCAGGAAAAAACAAAAAAAAACTCCATTTTTCTCAAGCACAGATACTGAACAGAACCTTACAGTAATGCCTTTTAGCCCTACGTGGTAGTCCCAGTTAACTCCATTATAGTTAACAAACTCAAGCATACATGCACAATTCCCTTATCTAATAAACAAACTCAAGAACACGTTGATTTTTGAGATGATCGAAGGGCTTATATCTACTGTTAATCAGTAATGACTGAACGGTGTGGTATGGAGGGTTTTTTTTATTTGTTTCCATCAAGAAACTCTGCAGCCGAGACTGGCTGCAAGTCTTGTTACAAGTCTTTAGTCAATGAAAGAAACAGATTTGCGTCAGTGATTGGACCAGTTATCATGAGTATTGATCTACATGTTATAAAATGTTTATGGTGTTTTAATGAACAAGCTGCTTAGGGTCTTATGTTGTCGTGAGCCGACAAAGACATAAACTGATCTGGAGTTCCTAATTCAAACCTTGTTTGTTAACCAGAAAAAAAAAAAAAAAAAAAACA
>NW_011499845.1:3531891-3553086 GCF_000495115.2 Populus euphratica | reverse complement strand
TCAAACCTTGTTTGTTAACCAAAAAAAAAAAAAAAAAAAAAAACAGTGCGCGCACATGCAGGCGTCTCTCTGTTTGAGAGAAGTATTGCTTAAGGTGGAAATAGCACTCAAATCCTCAACCCCCTCGCGTTTTGCAAGGGTACCAGTGAGCCACGAGGCCACTGGTGACATCTATACCATATTGAACAAAAAATTACCACCTAAATTTTTTATTGGCAAATTTTCCAGAGAGGATTAAGGGAATTACCAGAGCAAAAACATGTTCACTTCCATGGTCATGAGACTTCTGTTGCTGGATCGCTCATTTTTTCAAAAATGGTTTTTGGCAAACAAGTAGCCGCTGGTCACTGCCATTATCTAGGTCAATCACCCTAGCTTCCCAGTGTATCTGCATAGCAAGTGCCTGTGCCATCTCAATAGCTCCCAATTTATCAGAAAAGATAACCCATCCCTGCAAAATGAGCTGGCTGCATTAGAAAAGGATCAAACAAAGAAGAAGAAAAGAGAGTGACTGGATGCCTTTTTGTTGGTTGCAGAAAACAAGGGAAGGCAGCCAAGCACCACGGAAACAATGAATGGCAGCAATGTATCCTGAAAGATAAAGCAAACACTTTTCTTTTCCTAATCAAATCTAGTCATGGGACCTAATCGCACCAGGGGAAGGGTGAGGGGAGTTCAGAACATCAGATTATAGGCAGAATGGGAAGAAAATATTCCCGAGAGAAATGTTGTCATTGGTTATGAAGTGCGGCACATGTAATCACACTTTCAATTTGGCCAGCAAGATTATCAAGTATTATTGTTCCTCATTCCTTGTCAAATCTGAACATGGGAAATAATTGCACCCATGTATCAAAGCATGTATTGTATGCTCTCAGAGTCTACATCATGGAGAGGAACATGGGGCATTCACAAAAAATAGAAACTCAGAGAGGAAATCTCCACACACCACAAAACCAAAACAAAAATGAAAGAAAGAAAGAGAACTGTCTTAGAGGTCATTGCACCAAATTTTCAAGTATGGTTAAGAAAGATCCAGAGGGATGCGACAAGTACCTCAGGGCGTAGAATTCGATCCATCTCTAAAAATAAATCCATCATGCTGCATCTTTCTGAACTGAGATGTGTGAGAAGCCCATTAGCATGAAGCAAGTCATATGTTCGTGGGTATGTGGGGAATGGCTCACACCTGCGCAAAAGAAGACAGGTTATTTACTTTGTTGCTAAATTGAAATAAAACAGCACTATTCCTCAACATGTTTTCATGGAAAAATTGATAAGATATGACCAGAAAAATTAGGAGAGGTTTTTGAGAATAAAAGCATCATAAACAAGGTCTTGAATTTGCAGTGCCAATCCAAGGCAGAAGAAATAGTTTACTGCCAGCAGCATTCAACTCTTTAAGCTCAGGTTGGAAGTGTAAAGTTCATTATCAAAGTTGATGTCCATGATTTTTATGAATCAACTGCTTGAAACTGTAGCATCATCACTGTCATGATAAATGCATCTGCAGAATGGGTAAAAAAAAATTCACAAATCTTCTTGTAGGCAGGGCATCTTGAATTCCAGAAGTTTTTTTATGAGGATGTTGCTCAAGACAGGTGCACAGGCAAGAATTACAGAGCATTTACAAAGACTGCATTTAAGAAAAAATGTTTGGTTCACCAAAGTTCCATTAAAGAAGAAGACAAGTAGTATTTAATTATCAAGGCATTCTTCAAATATCAAGAATGAGTTGGAAAGCAAAGTTTCAAATGATTTAAGGTGAAACATACTTATAAACTACACTTATATAACAGCATGCATCTTAAATGAAACCAACATACCAGTCATGCAAGACACCAGCAAAACCACGACCAAGTATGAGAGGAAGTGTATTACTCCTGACAGGCACTACATTCATCACCCAAACTAATTTATTTTCCTCCAGCATTGCAGCATTTAAACCTCCATATCGAGCATTCATGTCCATGACGTTGCGTACCATGTTAAATGGAGGTGTTGGATCTTCATCACCTGGTCTCTTAGGATGGTCGGAGAAAATTAAAGGTGAAAGTAAAGACCAGTAGTTTCTCAGAGCTGATCTCCAAACCTGAGAGTCTTCAAAGTAATCTTCCAGCTGAACTCCTGCAAGAATGATAATGGATCAATAAACTAGACATCTATATCATGTAAAAATTTGGAAAAAGAAAAGGAAACAAGAGGGAAAGGAACTTATACATTGCAAATGTCAGATAATAAAAGAAAAGGCAAAAAAGTAAAATGTATTGAAATAATACTTTCCATGAATTTCAAGCTCTGCTGAACTCAAATGGGGACCAGAGGACCTGTTCTGGATGGGAATCCAGCGGTTGCTGGTGGTCCCACTTATACATGACACAAGGGGTTGATAATATGATGAAGAATCGTGGCCATCATTACAAATTGGTATAGCACCACGCTTGCTGCAGAACGACCAAAAAGAAAAAAAAAATTATTCTTGCTCTTCCAGAAAAATTGCAAGTCAGAGAAGAAAGGTGAAAAACACAGAAGCTCAACAATTCAAGTAAGCTATGGAAATGAAAAGGCAAGGCATGTATTAGAAGCTATATAATAAAACTTCAGAAGTCAAACCCACTCACTGTTTGCATGGGGAAAAAATTAATTTAGGGGATACTGGTGCTTTATTGTGAATATCCTCACCGAGTTTTATAGCAATGAACATCCACAGTTTTCTGCCAGATGAAAGTCTCATCCTGCTGAGCTATAAGATTCCAACAGATTTCTTCAGTAAATTCTTCTATTGGTGTCAGTGTGCTTCTCTTCTTCGTACTCAATGAACTTCCATGTGGATTGCTTGCTGGTGAAGTTAAAACAAAGTAACCTCCAGGCTTGAGAACTCGATCCACTTCTATAAGGAACATACCATCTGTTTTATTAAGTCACTGTTAGAAAGTAAAGTGAGAAAAATTGAAAAACCAACAGTCCCTTCAAGTTCTCTAAATACACATATCTCAAAATAAGAATACTCGAAAGTCCAATAATGTTATCAATAGCGATATTAAAATGAAACCTCCTCCAGTAATTCACACCTTCTCTCTTTAGGGGCTCTAAATTCAGCAATACAAATATACATACAACTAGCACATGAATTATTTTATTGTATCATTCTCTTCATCATTCCTGTAGGCCCCAGTAAATATCAGCTTATTTATCATATAACACACAATGCACAAAGTTTCAAATAATCTCTCCTTTATGATGGGCATGTATTTTTCAGACGCGCTTTTCTCTGAAAGGATTAAAGAGGAAGGGAAGACTCAGATAGATTTATGGCAGCTGATTGTCAATGCCGACTTTAGATCAGTTATCCAAAATCCAAGGATGCAAATGGGTTCATTTAAGAGAACAAAAACATTTTGAAAAAGAAAAGGAAGAGTATTGTAAGGCAGCAACAGCGATATCTGTTGACATATCAACAGGAGGCAAGATAGTAGCTATAAAGCTATAGCCAGAAGCACACAAAATAAGGCCATCAAGTAATTAGCAGAGAATTTCCCTCATCTAGAAACTAATTAAATACCTTTTTTATCCCAAACAATACCGCATTGGGCACAATGAATCATATCAAATGACAATGATGGATATGGAAGTTGTCGTGAAATAAAATTGCCAATCATTGCTGGAAGACCTCTTTCGAGGGCCATTTGAACTTGGCTTCCAGTTGCCTCATATGCCGCAATACAAACAGACATTAGTTTCAGTGATACTAAATGAGCTCCAAAGCTACCAAATCCACAACCAATGTCTAGCACAGTTTGCACCTGTAATGAACAAGATATGTTAAAAAAGACTCAATAAACAGCAGGTAAGAAAAAGGGAAAACCAAAAGGCACCTTTGCTGTTATGGTCAAGAATATTAATCAATGCAAGATTATATCAGACAAAAGAGTAATCTATTTTGTAATTGCTTGTGTTTTTGAAAACCAAATCTCCTCCAAAAAAGCATTAATAATGCTAAAAACACTTACACCAGCTTGAACAAATTCAGAGTCACCTCCTAATCCTATCATCTCTGCAACCTGGTGAGAATAATCTTTCACACCATCAAAGATCAATCCATCCTCAGAATGGAAGGCAAATTGATTCTCTTCCAGTAACATCAACCTGTAGAATTTTCTCTCTCAAAATAATGTAAATATATCAAAAAGAAAAATTGATAACCAGGAATACAATCATAACTTGAAATGACCATTCTGTTAAGGATCAGAATCCCAGTTAGGATCAATAAAAGAAGAGATACCTTTTGGTCATGCTTCCGGAAGAAAGAAACTGATCTTTGGTTATCTTAACATTTCCGCTCCAGATCACATCCTTACCAGCAGGCCACCTTAAGGGGATCTTATAGTCCTTTGGAGGGCGAACCAAACATTGTTCCCTCGGTCTTGAAATTTCACAATGCCGATCAAATTCCTCCCCATCTTTAAGCCCAGTCAACAAATTTGCTGAGACATTGTAACAAGGAACGTAATTTTCTTGTTCTCTGCCACAGAGTCCCAGCTCTCTTTGCCGACCAGCTGCTGATGAGAGTGTTCTAAGCTCTAAATAGTCAACTGCCGCTTGCTCCTTTAACCTTCTATAATTTGAATAAATATCAAGCACGGGAGTGGGAGTCACGGAATCAAACGCACTCAGAGAAGTAGAACCCAAGATTGCTATCAGTCCAAGCACACAAACAACGCACAACAGCAACCAACTAATTGGCGGTCTGGGGCCAAAAATAGCTAGTGGTTTATTGAACCAAGGGCTTCTCATGTCCAAATTATTAAGCAAACGAACTTCAAAATCCACTAATTATCTGACTTAAACCTAAATCTCCAAGAAGTGCAGGAAACAAACCTATCATAGCATAAAAGCTTCTATATATGTTACCATTAATCCGCACAACTCCTACGAGCATAGAACATAACCTCCTTTACAATTCCCCAGCAACAAACTTGCATTTTCCAAAGGACAGAAAACCAATACCGTTTCCTAATTGGGACAACCTGATTTCATTTTCTAGTTACGAATAGCAAATCCACGCAATATGGAAACAATGTAAGCTCTCGATGACGATGGATTTCAGATGACAAACAATGTCTTTTTTCACTTTCTCAATATCTCTAGAAACTAACCAATCAATCAAGATCAACCTGCTACAAGAGTAAAAAACACAACATTAGTCTCACCCGATTATGAATCCCTGACGGACTCTCTTGGATTCTTATCAAATAAACAGAAAAAAATGAGAATCTTATAACGTATTGGATTTGGAAAGAAGAATTAAGATGAAATAATTTCTACAGCAATTCTCTCTCTCAGAGATCTCAAAAAGGAAATTAAAAGAAAAGGAAGATGAAGAATGACATCAGATCCGAAAAGAGGGAGAGAACCCGACTTACTAACAAACGCATTTGAATCATAAAAGCAATTAGGGTTTTTCAAGGGCAAGATAAATTACCGTTTTGGTTCCGTTGAAGAGGGGCGTGATTCTTGAATGCGAGAACGAGAACAGAAGGGAGATGGAGAGATTTTTTGTCGTTGTCGTTGTCGTTGTTGAGAGAGTCCAATTTGATGGGTTGTTGCTTGTCTGGTATTGAATTTGTGTCTGTCACTCTATTGTGATGATAAATAAATAATTATATATTTATATCCAAAGGCTGTCCTATTTCTGAAATTAAATGAATTTTAGTTTCTTTGTCTTTGTCGAAAAAGAATATGCTGGAAGGACAAAGAGTTCTAATCTATAACCAGGCTGTTAGATTGCTAATTAATTACTCCATTGATCTGTGGTCTGTGCGTTGCTGTATTTATATATAAAGTTAAATACTCCATTGATAGTGCTGTGCGTATATATCTACATCCTCACAGCTAAATAAACTCTTTGATACTCGGAATTTGATGGAGCGTCGAAATCCAATGTTGCTTTCTTTTGAACCAATCCAAGCTTACGGCATCATATTTTTTTTTTTTTTTTAAGTGTGGTGTGTTTCTTCCGTGACAGCCAAAAATTTGCTGCTGCATTACTCACCCTAATCTCGACACCATAACTCAATCTAGAAACTATCTTAGGAACTATAAGCAAATTAGCATTAATTGCTTTATTGCAAATTAATTATCGATACATGTTTCCACTTCACGACAGTAGAGAGAGAAGAGAGGGTGGGAGAGGAGTCGCCGTCCTCGTTGCTTCCACATTGCACCTCTCTGCGCCTCCACGCCTACATATACATATGCGTGTATTATTTACATCTTCAGGCCCTGCTTCTTTTATTACAAATTCCTATATGTTTTTCCCATGCCCGTGTCTCCAAATGTCACCTTCTTCATCTTCAGCCTCGTGTGTGTATAAATATAGGCAAACAGAGAAGAAGAAAAAATCAATGAAATAGCCTAGCTCTGGCTCTAGCTCTATTGTCTATTGTCTGTTACAACCAGAGCAGAGAACTTTCAGAAAAAGAGGAGACAAGGTAGGAAAGTTTTTCTTCATTGATATTTACTACAAAAAAGAATAACAGCGATCAGTAAGGTACGTAGTACGACTCATTTCTTATCTCTTATCATATGAAGAAATATTGTGTCAATTTGAGTCAGTTTATCTTTCAGATTTCTCTTATCTTCTGATGGTTTGTTGTTGATATTTGCTTTGAGACGTGCAAACACATTAGTATATTTATATACATTCTGAACATGCTCTAATTCCTAACAACCTTTTTCTTTCACTGATTATTATAGCAGAGTTTGATCGATCCCTGCATTGAAATGCCGGGACTAGCCATGGATGTTTTAAATGGAGGTGAATATAGAAGAGAAGATGATACAGTTGGAGACTGCATGTCTTACAAGGGTAGTGATTGTAGCCACCGGATGATCAGGTCTCCAAGAAGCACATTAAGCCCTCACAGTCCATGTAGTGACTCCATTGATCTAGCCATTCATGGCATAGTTGACACCTCCATCGACCAGCTGTATCACAATGTCTATAGGATGCAATGCTCTGATCCTTCTCCCTCCAGGGCTAGTTTTCTGTCATATGGTGAGGAATCGAGGATTGATTCGGAATTGCGCCATCTTGTTGGAGATATTGAAGAAACAGAGATAACCAAAGAGGTGACAATATCGGAGAATATTGAAGGGGATGGTGTTGCGGGCTTCACAGCTTCCAATGACGATTATAATGGGTCTACTGACCAAAAAAAGGCTAAAAGCCAAGCTGCAAGCCTTAAGAAGCAGCTTTTCCGCATGGAATCAGAATCTGGTGCATCTGCAAGATGTAATCCTAAGAGCAGATCTTCTCACGAGAAGCCTCCGACCGATAGGCAGATGTTGGACAAGAAAATAAGAAGACCAAATGCAGTTTTTGCAGTGAAGAAGCAGGGAAGTTTCGCTTCTGTTCGAGAAAAGTTCCGGAATGGAATTGATCAGCATCTTCTGCAGACTGCGGGATTAGATAACCCCGACCTTGGACCCTTCTTGCTTAAACTAACAAGGGATATGATATCTTCCGGTGAAAATCCGCATAAAACCCTTGAATTTTCTCTTCGAGCAACGAAATCATTTGAGGTATGTGCAAATGGAAAACCCAATTTAGAGCACGTTATGTCTTTGCATGTTTTAGCAGCAATATACTGCAGCTTAGGCCAATATAATGAGGCAATTCCTGTTCTAGAGCGCTCTATTGAGATTCCGGTAATAGAAGATGGTCAAAACCATGCACTGGCTAAGTTTGCTGGTTGCATGCAATTGGGCGATACTTACGCAATGCTTGGCCAGAATGAGAATTCAACACTGTGTTATTCAGCTGGTCTCGAAATCCAAAGACAAGTCTTGGGAGAAACAGATCCTCGAGTTGGTGAGACATGCCGATATGTAGCTGAGGCTCACGTTCAAGCATTGCAATTTGATGATGCTGAGAAGCTTTGCCAGATAGCACTTGACATCCATGGGGAGAAAGGTGGCCCAGCCGCAACTCTTGAAGAAGCAGCAGATAGAAGGCTTATGGGCATTATCTGTGAAGCAAAAGGAAATTATGAATCTGCTCTCGAGCATTATGTTTTAGCGAGCATGGCCATGGCAGCAAATGGCCAGGACATGGATGTGGCTTCCATTGATTGCAGCATTGGAGATGCATATTTATCTTTGGCACGCTATGATGAGGCTATTTTCACTTATCAGAAAGCGCTTACTGTCTTCAGGTCGAGTAAAGGAGAGAATCACCCAGCAGTTGCTTCCGTTTTTGTACGTTTGGCTGACTTGTATAACAAGATCGGGAGGTTCAGGGATTCTAAATCTTACTGCGAAAACGCACTTAGGATTTACGAAAAGCCACGTCCTGCAGGGGGGGTCTGGCCTTCAGAAGAAATTATAGCCAGTGGTTTTATTGACGTTTCTGCTTTATATCAGTCCATGAACGAGTATGATCGGGCACTCAAATTACTCAAGAAGGCTTTAAAGATCTACGGTACTGATGCTCCGGGTCAGCAAAACACAGTCGCAGGAATTGAAGCCCAGATGGGGGTCATTTATTATATGATGGGGAATTATGCTGATTCTTACAGAACTTTCAAGAGTGCCATAGCAAAATTTCGAGCAAGCGGAGAGAAAAAATCTGCCTTGTTTGGGATTGCTTTGAACCAAATGGGTCTAGCCTGCGTGCAGTGTTACGCAATAAACGAGGCTGCAGATCTGTTCAAAGAAGCAAGAAGCATCTTGGAGAAGGAATATGGCCCCCATCATCCAGACACTTTGGGGGTTTATAGCAACCTAGCAGGCACCTATGATGCAATGGGCAGGTACTCTATTTTTTTTCTTTTCTCAACTCTGTAGGATCCTGCTACGATTGAGCATATAAATAATTATTCTAGTTTAATTCAGGTATATCTAAGGCTTGTTGTGCATTCCGAATTTGTAATTAATGGACAGGTTGGATGATGCCATCGAAATTCTGGACTATGTGGTTGGCATGAGGGAGGAAAAGCTAGGAACAGCAAATCCTGATGTGGATGACGAGAAGCAACGGTTAGTGGAGTTATTGAAAGAAGCAGGCAGGGTTCGGAACAGGAAATCCAAATCACTAGTCACCCTCCTTGATACAAACTTTCAGATTATTATGGACGATGATATTGAGGTCTCGTAATTACCATGATAATCCATGATGAATGTAAGAACGAATTTTCTCAAGTGCATGATTAGGTGGTTTGGTCTTGCTTGCTGTATTAGGTTCCTGTCTGGACTATGGAGAATGAAATAAATCGAAATAGCAATTACAGGGTAAGAGATCGGTTTCAAGCTTTTTTCCCAAAGATAATACCATTTATTTGTGATGGGCAAAAAAAAGGTGTAGCATTCGAATCCTGCACTTCCCTTGTCGCAATCTCCTTTGTATGCCTTGGTTTTCAGGAAATAAATGTTGAGACATCATTTTCTTCTGCTGTTGTACCAAACTTCTCATGGAATGCTTTTAGTTGACTCTGCCGTTTGTAAAATATTATTTTTCAGGTCATTTAGGATATTATTTGTATTTTTAAAAACTTTAAAATTTAATTTAATTTTTTCTTTGTTTAAATTTTTTTTACTGCCGTTTGTAAAATATTATTTTTCAGGTGTATTTTTAAAAACTTTAAAAAAAATTTATTTTTTTTTTGTTTAAATTTTTTTATTTTTTTTTTAATTTTCAGGTCGTTTTAAGGTGCTTACATTAAAAATATATTTTAAAAAATAACCTACCAAACATTATCTATACTTCTGTCAATGCCTAGTTTGCCTTTGTATAACTTTCGAAATCAGAACATTAACTATGCAGAGGGCAAGGATGAGATTATGTAGGGCAACAAGGAGACCTCTCGCTCCTCGATAAAATCAAAATACAAAAAAAAAAAAAAAACAACTTGTTTTTTTCTAGGCTAATATGTATTGTTAACTAATGATATCAATTAATAGTCTTTGTAGACCACATACGCTGTTTTGGCTGCCAGCTTCGCCGCCATGTCTGCTACGACAAATCTTGGTGGGAAAACATTTCAATGGTTGAATGATGGGCAAAGTAGCACGTGCACGAATACGGGATACGAATACGAATACGAAACAATATAGATATGATGATATGGCAATTTTTAAAGATATTGATTTATTGATTTTTTAATTTTAAAGTAAACAGAAATAAACGCTAAAAACCAGCATAATGATTTATATGTAAAAATATATGAAATTACAAGAATAAAAAATTAAAAATCATGGTTTTTATACGATTATAAAAAAAATGGATGTCTAAAATTTAAATTATTTTAAAAATGATTGCACTGGTTATGGAAAGATGAATCATAATTTCATTTTTTTTTTCTCTTTCAAAATTTTAGTGATGTTCATCTTTCTTTTAATTTGTTATATGTGAAAAACATAATTTATTTTTTAATCTGGGAAAGATGATGTCATGTCTTGGTGTTAAATTTATTAAAAAAAATTATGTTGCCTGTGTTTTTATTTTAAATAACTCGTGTATAACGTGACCATATCACCAATCATAGTATTTATAAATTAAAAATAACTAATTAAAACGTTGGAATAAGGTTATGTTTTTTTAAATACTAGACATAGGTTTGTGCTATGTAGCCATCAATATTTTTTTAATAAGGAATGATGTTTAGATACCGCAGGAGCATTTTAAATAAAGAAGAAAAATCGACTACTAGAGTTGTAGAGCATTTTAAATATTTTTTTTTAAATACTGGTCTTGATCAAGTTTAATAATTTTAATAAGTTGTTTTTAAAAAAATTATATATGATAAAAAAAAATCATGATAAATAAATTATTTTTTATAATAAAAAATAATCATGATAGTCTATAAATAAAACCTTTGAAAAAATAAAAAAAAATAAAATATTTAAAAAAATGATTTGAGCCAACTCAGGTTAGCATAATAAATATGTAACCTGGATAATAAAAGAAAGTCAATTATGATTAATTTATCAAAGCAGCAGTCCAAGTTATAAAATCGATATAACCTAATAAATAAAATGAAGAAAACTAATGAGCTAATTTTTTAAAAAATATATGATGTTGAATTATAAAATTAAAAAATAATATCAATTTATGTTAACTTTTCAAATCTGTGACTCGGATTATTGGATTAAAAGCATTGTACATGAAAAAAACTATAAAATTTAATTTTTAACAAATCAAAAATTAAAAGATGAAGTTAAAAAAAATAAAAAACATAAACCAACAAGTAACAGAATAAAAATAGAAATAAGAAAAAAAAATAGAGGTCAACTATAATTTTCAATAAAAAAAAATAATTTTAGCAAAATAAAAATATAAAAATAAGAATCAGATAAAAATAATAATAATATATTATAAATTTGAATTAAAGGATGAAATTAAAAACCAATAAAAAATACACAAAAAAATCAAAAGAATAAAAACTTAAGTCGAAAAAACAACACATATGAAATGGAAATTGAATAATTAAATTGCAATAAAAATCAAGGCTTTAAAAAATCCAAGAAAAAAAATTTAAAATCAAAATAACATGAAGCAAATCTAAAAAAAAATTAAAAGTTTGCTTTTAAAATTTAAAAGGTTAGATATGAAAACTAAAAAAGAAAAAAGAAAAAAGAAAGGATTGCTGGTATCAAATTAGACGTTTTTTACTAACACGTGTTGGCTGGAAGTAGAGGAGTCACCTAAATCAATTCAAACGCTGCCATTTGATGGTTGAATGATATGGCACTCACCGCTCGAACACGAACAGTCATGTTTAGGCTGACGCCATGCATTTTATAATTTTTTAATAATATTTATCAAACAGTAAAGCATATATGTGCCACCCAACCCGCTTAATAATATAAAAAATAGTAAAAACAACATTGAATCAAAGTTTTTTTTTTTCTCCAAGGACAATCCAGTAAATTCACCGTACATTTAATAATGAAAAGGCAAAAATATGCTTCTATATGCCGTCTCTAGATATTTTGGCTCAGGCATAATTTTATATTTTTACTGTTTAAAAAATTATAAAACATTCCTATTACCATTATCAGTTAGGCAAAATATTATTGTCATTAAAAGTCATATCATATTTTCAATATTACAATCCATAATATCTTTGAATCTATTGTTACAGTAATTGGCATTGGGAATTTCACCCTTCCCTCACAGTTTATTTTGTTACTTGGGTGTTTTTTTTTTTAAATCATGAAACTTAAAAATATATTTAGGTCTACATTTTCAAAAGAAAATTAAAAATTTAATACCAAGATGTATTATAACTGTATCCCCACATATATTATCGTCTTCCTAAGCAAATGTCGACTACTTGTATGAGATTTCTATTTTCAAATTTAGAGAGAGTCTTACCACTTTATAAGCAGGGGAGGCATGGTGACTCGGTATTTAGTTGTCGATGGAATACTGAATAAGGTTTTTAAATATTTTTTTTATTGTTTTGATCTACTAATATTAAAAATATATTAATTTAATATATTTTTAAATAAAAAATATTTTAAAAAATAAACTTTAACACATACTAAAAGTATTTATAATTAAAGATTTATACGGGGAGGAAAAAAACTACCAAGTTGGCTCTTTATCTAGTGATCTCGAGTCTCCGAAGGGATAGCTGATATGTCAAAATAAAGAGCCATTCCTATGTGTGTTTTTTTTGGGAAAGTCATAAAATGAAAGGAAAAAAATTAACTACCTTTTCTCTTTAAACTTCCCCTCTCTCTTTAAGCATTCTATGTAAAATACAAAATAGCTCGTAAAAATGACCTTTTCCATTGAAATACCAAATAAAAAATAAGAACACCATCTAAAATGCTACAATGATTACTTTACTCTTTCAAAAGGTTCTTGCAATTGGAAATATCGGAGCCCCCTCTCTAAATACAAATCAGAAAAGAACGAGATGAATAAATCCAAATATGAATTTATTTAATATTATTTTTTATAGTATCTCCATGTCTTTCATCTATGACGCTGTGTTCAATAACAGTGAACAAAAAAATTGAAAAATCCATTAAATCAAAAAAATCTAAAAAAAATAACTAAAAAAACTAAACAATGAAAAAAATTAATCAAATCAATTAAAATTTAAAAAAAATCAACGTTTTAATTTTATAAGCCTGAAACTAAAAAATACTAAACCGAATCCAAACTAAAAAAATCAAAGTTAAACAAAAAAAACTGAGTCAAACCAATTTGAATTGATTTTTGTTCTATAAAAATTGAACCTAATAGGTCAATTTAAACCCTCTTTTTAATTTTAATTAAATTATTATTTTAATAAAAACCAAACCAAACTTACAATTATCACCCCTGACATCCAGCACTTGCCTAATACGGGTATGGAGGCATTTTCGAAGTATACATGCTTCCAAAGTTTGAGGGCAAAAATCTATTCCAAGTTCTCTTGAATTTTGAATTAAGTGAAATTTAACTTTAAAATTTGTATTTAATTACCTCAAACTATTTTTTTTTATGAAAAACATATTATTTTGTTAATTTTAACACATGTCTTAAAAATAAAATATTTTTTTTAAATAAAATGATGAAAACCTAAATGAAGGGGTTTTTTTTTTATTATTATATTAAAAATAGTTCACAATACTCAAATAAAAAATCTAAAATTTAGAGACAAGGTGATGTTTGATAATATATTTGTGATTTTTTTTAAAGTATTTTTTTGTTTGGAAATACATTCAAATAATATATTTTTTATTTTTTAAAATTTATTTTTGAGATAGAATATCAAAAAAAAAAAAAAATTTTAAAAAAAAAATTTCAAAAGCGTGGTGCCACTGCAAAAATAAACACAACCTAAATCTAGTTTGACAAAAAACCTCAGGGTAATTTTGGATTACTTAGCTAGAAATACAAGAGATTTAGTCCCTGTTTTGAGTTTATCCTGTCCTCTCGGCGAAGTAATCAATGATGGAAATTTCTCACATGGAAATGGAAATGTGAAATGACATGCAGTGTAGCATCTAATGGCCATATCTGCATAGTAGGCTATAAGATAAAGAAGCCTATGGTGCTAGGTTGCTTGTTCAGAATAACGAATGCCTCGAGTTTTACTCATCCAATTCGCACGTCATGTTTCATAGTTCTAGAACCATAAAACAAATTTCTGTCGTCTTCAACACAAAAGTGCTGAAAATTTTCCAATTTCCATCTACAAAGCCTTTCGTTTATTGATAGTGTTTTTTGAGCAATCATTTACAAAGACAGTCGATTATTTGCTTAAGATAGGAATACAAACTTGCCCCTTACGATAAGATTCAACAGGGACCATCCGGTTGAGAGACTTTCTTGATCCAACAACACTACAACTCAAAATGCAGCACGAGAAAAAGGAAAATACAAGATCCAATGGTACACACTGCTGCGTTATTAACAAAATATTGCTCAGACTTCAATGATACAAATAAGTAAAAAAAATACCACCATTCAGCGACAAATACCCTACAGTGGCACTACTTGCCCATATTTGTCGGTACAAAAACTTGAACATCCAACACTAATTCAAAATGTAATTCTTATGGCTTCACTTGCACCAAAGCCACTAGCAGTAGCAGATGAATGGGCACAGCATAATCCTTCTTTAAGTAGTTCCCAATTCCCTGTTCAAGTAATCAACAAACATCCTTTTTGCACTCTCTGCATCTGAAGGAGGGGGAGGTCCACTTAAGCTTGTCTGACCTGTCAATTTGATGAATGTCCGACGCAGTCTCCGTAGCTCTGGCAGCCCAACTGATCTTGACATATTAAGAGTTGGTGAACCCTGGCCAAGAGAAATTCCATTTAGAGGTCCTCCGATTGACTGGGATTGTGCTTCTACAATGACATTGGTAACCTCTTGTGTTGCCCTGTCCAGCTCATATAGAGAATTTGCCTCTGAAAATCGTGTACTTTGTGTAGCAATTGTTGGATGTAAAATTTTAACATCCCGAGTTTTTGAGTCCACTTTTTTCGTTAAGTATGAAACAGCATCTACAATGGCAGCTGAAGATTTCTGAATACCATCTCTATATGGCGATAACTCAAACAGAGGAGAATCCCATCGATTTCTTCTATCTGGCCTCTCAAACCTTCTTGCCAGGTCCTCAAAGATAGTATCATCATATGTAGCTTCACACTTCTCCCTACGTTGTTCATTCCATTTTTTACATTGAGTTTCTTCGACATCACAAAACAACACACTGTATCTTATTCCTGCAGCCCGAGCCAAACACCATAGCTCATACCTGTAACCCTTGATGCTGTTCAAAGAATCCACTATGATTATATTGTCTTTTGATACAGATCTATCAACTTCAGACCGGAGCGCTCCTCTTAAATTCTTCTCTGCAGTCATGTTGGCATAACTTTGATTACGATCAAGATGAAAAGAAGCTTCATCAATGATTCTAATGGTTGAGTTAGATTCTGATTCTTTGAGAGCTTCAGCTAGGCAAAGTGCAGCTGTGGACTTCCCACTGCATGGCTGGCCGCAGATTACAACCAAAGCCATTTGAAGGAAATTTCAAACTCCTTCAGAAAAAACTGTTCGCTGCCTGAAATACATTGAAAATGCATCAACAATGATCCTTCACCTTTACTTATGTATCGCAGTTTCTTGATTGTGTGCTGTGTCCCCCTTTTCACTTGCATTCACAACAGCATGCGTGGTATTCACAGAATAGATTTGGAATAAAAAGAGAGATTCCACACAGATAATTTGTTGCGTGATCATCTTCGGTCACAAAAGAGCAGTAGACAAACATAATCAACAAACACGGAAAGATTCCTTTTTTCTCCTGTTCTGTAATCTATAAAGCGAAAATAATTAAAACATACCTCCTTTTTATGTCCCTGTTACAATGTTACCATCACCACTTCCATTATGTTTTTAGTACTTTGATCCAGTGTTGTCTATGCTAAAAGTTTCTTGATATCACATCCTTCCCGGAATTTTGAAGTTAACACCATCAAATTTTATATCATGTAAGGAGTTGGCAGTTCCATTACATCAATTTTATGTCATAATGAAATGAATTGTTGCAAAGGAAAGGACACGTTTATACCTTGAAATACGGTTCTACCATTTTTAAACAAAAAATAATACCAGAAGCAACCCGTTGCCCAAACTAATACCTGAAAGGGCAGAAGGACCAGGATACCAAGAAATACATAGAATACATAAGACATGAAGAAAAAAAACACACGAAGAAACCCATCAAATAACCATGCCACAGATTCACAAGACAGTAAATGAAAAAATGAAAAAAAAAATAAAAACAGATTTGTATCAATACATCAACAAACACAAAGACAACTAGAAACCTAAATAAAAATCACTCCAATTATAAAAAAGAAAAAGAGACACGTTTTTCTATCGTTGCATCTGATTAATTAATTTAGGAGAATCAAATTGAGGGCCGGGCGGAAGATACTACAAAGTAACCAGATAAAAATTATTGAGAGTTAAAAAGGAAAAAAAAACGATCTCCGAACTTGAGTAAAATATTTTTAACGTAATTACTGAAAGTTACCTTGATAGGCAGCAGCGGCAGATTGCGTGAACTTAGCTGCCTAGCAGCGGTAGCAGCAGCAGAGAGAGACGGAAAGAAGGAGGAAGAAAGGACCCTCTATGAGTTAATGGATTTTCAAGTGATGTGTGTCAGTGTGTATCTAGGTTAGACGACCAGGCCCAACAATCCCACTAAACCCAGCCCACAGTAACTTCTCAATTAAATTCGGAATCCCAAAGAAATACCGATACTGTAAAACTAAGAGAGAGTTGTTTGTCTTCGGTGTCATTTCTTACAATATATAACAAAACAGCGTAAGTGATTCATTTTCTACTAGGTAGTATTTAATATTGTATTAAAAATTATTTTTTAAAATAAAAAATATTAAGAGAATTTTTTTTTCTCAACATCAGACTCCCATTTGATTGTAGAGCATTTTAAAAAAACGGATGCATATAAAAAAAATAAAAGGGACTTGTGATTGTTGCAAGGTCGAAACCATATATCTTTTTTGGTTTGCCCAGTTTCAGTGGCAACCCGCTTAAAAAAAATTCTTTCTTGAAAAATTATTAAAAAAATATTTTTAAAAAAATATTTTTAATATCAACACATTAAAATAATATAAAAAATTAAATTATATTATTTTTAAAAAAATACAGTCTAACCACAAAAACAATCATTACCCATCTCTACTTTATTTTCTTTTCGGTGGTTTATCGATTTTAATCATAAGTGTTTTTTGTATAAAAAGAAAAGGTGTTAAGCTAATATCCTAACACTACAGAAATCACACGCAAAAACAAATAACATCAAAAGAACACTCTAGATGGGAACAAGAAAAAAATACATCAATGATCCGGTTTATTTACAAGACTCGTGATTTAAATCATGATTTGAGACTTAGTTTTAATGGATTTATGAATCGCTAAAATACTGGTGAGATAGGGATGATGGAGCAGCATCGATAATCAATGACACACAAATTTATCCTCTTGAACCAGGATTGGAGTGCAGTCCATCACGCATTCTCACAATGTGCACGGTCACTGTAGCTCTTTTCAAGCATTCCGATGATGGAAGTAAAAAAGAAAAAAGAAAAAAGAAAAAGAATTTCCTGTTTTTTTTTTAAAAAAATATTATTCCAAAGCAGCTGAAAATGTTCCAGCAGCCCAGGGCTGTTCCAGCCACCTGGGCACAAGCGACTGGCATTCCAAGTGGTAGGACTTTTCTAGCCTAAGTTCCGCTTAAACTTGGTGTTGCCACGGTCCGGCTACTCGACCTGGCCCGCCTTTCTATGAATTTCTACAGGCCCATGTAAACTTTTCACGTGCCATGCAGACGTAGTTTTGGCGTCTTTTTCTATGCTATTTCCGTGTTACTTTTTTTTAGCCAATCGCATATCGTCACTAATATTTTTCACTGGCAAGGAGCATGATACATTTACTAACACTGGTCAGATCAAACCAGCTTTTTCAGCAATGATATAATATCTTCTGCATGAAGAAATTCCAAGCCGTGGTGTATATATAAATGCACCCAGGCAAGGAAAGCTGAAAAGAGACCAAGAGATCCCATAACACAGTCCAAAGAGTAATTTCTAGCTAGGCAAGAAAAGTCAGGCTAAAACCATGAAAGCCATGCGAAACACTTGAAAAAGATGCGCACTTCATAACACTCATCTTCTTTTTTATTTTCTTATATATTCTTTACTCTACACGTAGTTCCATGTTTACCAGAGGACTTGTTTTTAAAGCAACTCCTCGTCAGCCCATTTGCAAAAAAAGAAGAAGAAGTTTTTTCTTCTTCCATCACTTCATCACATTCCAATATTTGTTGCGAATCAACACCACAGAGTAAAATAACAACACATCCCCGCTGAGAGTTTCTTGTGCGCAGTGGACGTGATTGGGAATCTAAAATGCTCATAATTAATTAACTGGGAAATTACATCCAAGACTGAAAAGAACAAAAATAATGGCTGTATTCTATTATAGCTCGAAATACAACTGCCCAAATAAATTATTAAAAGAGTTTTTTTTTCCTGGAAAAAAACAAAAAACAATCTCTGATCCCTGTGAACAACATTATCAGTGTAACATAATCTCTCTGTCAAAGTCAACTCGATTGGTAGCGGCAAGTAATATATAACAAGGGAGGAGGGAAAACGAATCAAGGAAGCTAAAACGGCACGAGAAAAGTGAAGTAGACTGGTATGGAATTAAGGATTGGGCTGAAATAGATTACTTGAAACTCACCTATTTTCTTGTTTATGGATTTTCAACTCGTCTGGGTGTCTTCTACCAAACCGGCCCAGTGTCAAAGGTGATTGTCATACTATTATTACACATTGTAAATTTGAAATTCCGAACGCCACCGATTCATGGCCTGGTCTGGGCTGGTTTCAGAACTTGCACTGCCACTAGTTTGAATCCAGAGATGAAGAGTCAAAATAAAATAAAAATTTAGCTTTTCTTACTTGATTTTACAATTTTAAGAGGATAACCAAATGAAGTTCTAAAATAGTTTTTTCGTTCTGTAGAAAATCTAAAAACATTAAAAAAAATATTTTAAAATCATTTCTTTAATCATTGCAACTTCTCTCAATGTTTTCTCTAAAAAAATAAAACTAAAACAATTAGTATTAAATATATTAAAATACAGATGAATTGTTACAATAATTTTTTCCATTGAAATAAACGTAAAAAAATTATATTTATATTATTTTTTAAAAAATATATCCACAATTTAGCTTTTATTTTATTACTGAGATGCCCTGAGTAATTTTTTCAAGTTGCTATAATTGGCCCTTGACCTTGACTCCCTACACTGCCAACTGACTTCCTGCCACGTGTCACGAGCAAACAAATGAACTGGCGTGGTGTTTATTTTTCTCATCTCAATTGATTCTTTGACCGCACTTGTAGGCTGATGCAAGTCCATGGGTTCTAGAAAGTGGTCCTCTCACACCGGTCCAGTTGAAGAAAATTGACACCGGCAGTCTCGCGGAGATTGTCTTTGTAGAGAAATCGTTAAACTGATTAATAAGACGTTTTGTTTTTTTTAATGTGATTATAGTAATTTTTTAAATAATTTTTTATTTTAAAATATATATTAATAATTTTTTATTTTTTAAAAATTATTTTTGATATTATTATATTAAAATAATTTAAAAATATATTAATTTAAAAAATAAAAAAATTCAAATTTTTTAAAAATGTTTTTGAAATACAAAAACATACAATACTAAAAATACCTACATCCACTTGCACAGCCCTTTTTATTAAATTCATGTTACAATCATATAATTTGATGGGTTTTCCAAGATAAAAAAAAAAACTATTAAAACTCTCAATCTAAACAAAAGAAATTTCCATCTTTAAATTAAAAAGTTACGCAATTAATATTGAATTGTTAAATCAATCACATAAGATTTACAATTGTTTTTTTAACGTAGCATTGATTTACTACAACAAAATTACTTGACATCATATACTATTGATCCTGAATTTATTACTTAAATTGTTGCTAGTGTTGTGCTTCGTGAAATATAAGATAATAATTTTTTTTATGAGATAACAATTACGCAAAATCACACTGAGAAAATATTTTGAAAACTTGAAAAATAAATGTAATTAAATTTCATGGACGTAACGGGCATGACCGACTAAAAATAGCCTCTGTAAGGCAATTCATTTGTATTCGGAGAGATTGCTGTACATTTCATCAATCCATTTATAGATTAGGAGTGGAAAGATGACGTGGACAAAAAGCTTCACGGTCCCACACGATGAAGTATGATACTGCAAGTTATCTTGTCTATACTGTTTTACCAACGTTGTACTCGTTTGTGGATGAGGTGACATTATCGAACCAAAGAAACCGCTATGCTCAATTTACATTTCCACGTCACTACACGCCACGAAAATTTAAAAGTTTTTTTTTTTAAAAAAAAAAATACAACAACTCAAGTCCAGATTCCAGAATATGGCGACGGATATTGACAAAATGCGAAGGGGGATATGGATTCGGAGGAGCCATGGAGAAAACAGCAATATCAAGGGTGTCTCTGGGAGATTTTTTGTTTTTATTTTTGAGTATTTTTCTAAAGTGTTTTTAATTTAAAAAACTATTGAATTAATGCTATTTTTTGTGGTTTTTAATGATTTTAATATATTGATGTTAAATATTTTTTTATTTTAATATATTTTTAATTGTAATACTATTTTGAAAAGTATTATATACCATAATCTCAAATAAACACTGATACGAGGTTATATTGTTGTCTCAATGCTAGGTGACTATACAACCAACTTGAACCACAATTTATCTTCAATGATAAAAAAAAAAAATCTTGATTCTTCACGATTTCACGAAAATAAATCTTCAAAGGCAAGGGCAGTGTTCCAACCACTCCGTGTATTCATTCAACGTGGATGTGGGGCCGAATGAGTGAAACAGCTAGTCACTGAGAATATCAGATATCCTGTAAATAATGCATGACCATGAAAACAGCACAGTTAACTTTTTTTTGTACCTTTTTGTTATCAAGGAAGCGTGATTTCGTGTTTAACCCGCATTTAATTCATTGTTGAAGAGAGAAAACTACTTGGTGGCTGGTGCTACGAGAGACTCCCCCCCCCCCCCCCCCCCCCCCCCCCGGCGGGG
>NW_011499845.1:3488813-3531838 GCF_000495115.2 Populus euphratica | reverse complement strand
AGCCCCCCCCCCCCCCCCCCTCCCCTGTTCCATGGAGAGAGAGAGGGAGGGATATTAAGCTCGAGGCATATCAGCAGAAGAAAAGGCCAATTACAGAAGAAAACGTGGGCGTGATATTAAGCTCGAGGCACATCAGCAGCTTGTGATGCTTCGTGATAACTTACGTTGTACCCAGATAGGCATAATTGTACAACATATACATGTAGATGCGAAAGTGAGAACACGGTGCTTGAGCAAGTAAAGTGAAAAGGAAGCTTCTCTTCCAAATAGCACTTTATATTTTAGTGTCTCTCCCCTCCCCATAAAGCAAGGCAGGAGGTGCGTGATTCTTTAACAGTGCATAAAACTCCGAAGACATGAACATTAAAAATTGATTCTAGTTAACGATTAAGTTCAGTTGGCAATGGATTTTGCTCGCCGATAGAGCATACAATAGGGGATTTCAAAACATATGTATGTTCTGTTCAAGGCTTCCATTTCCACAGAATTCAAGTACCCATGAATTCATGGAAGAAAAACAGAAAAGAAAGAAATGTAGGATCCAAATACTATACATCGCACGTTTTCCAAAACAAAAGGGCTAGTAAATTTAAAATTTGTAACGAGATAAATTGCTAGGATAAACAAATGAGATATCAAAAGAAGCTCTTAAGAAAGGAAAAAAAAAAAAAAAACCAACAAAGTGAAAACACATGCTTCTTACATCTTCACAAGCAACGAATGGAATAGCTACCTTAGCAAGACATCCTTGAATCTGAAGCAAAAGCATTCACCTTGTCTGTACACTCTAGCAGTCGCTAGCATCTTCATCAAAAACCACGAGCAAAAAGTTTCTCCTTTGGAGATCTGACTGACCTACTTGCAGAAACTCATGAATTACCACGGTCCTAACCCATCTGACTCTTCCTCCGTGGAGACAGGAAGATTAAGATCGATTAGCCCCCGAGTGGATATCTCAGGCACATCTTGCTCAATCACCACAGGTCTAACCCTGGCCGCTCCAATAAAATGGGACCTCTTATGACCACCCAAAGCTTGACCTGATCGGAAAACCTTGGGACAGAAAGGACATTCGTGTACTTTCTCTATTTTCAACCCCAATTTTTTCTCTGCTTTTCCAGAAGAACTCTTCTCAATTGGAGTTTTTCCACTTCTAGATTGAATCATCTTACTACTATTAGCAATTGGATTAGGGACATAGTCAGTATCTACGCTATTCTCCCCACTCTCATATATTGAATCACTACAGCCATTAATCCTGTTATGGATGGTTCTGCGTCCCCCGAGAGAAACACATTTGCTGCCCCTGTTTCGAACACTGCTGCTTTTATATTCGCATGACTCATTCTTGCATCCCTTTTGCGAATCCATCAAAGCTCTATCACCTTGATTATATACATCATCCACGATGAAATCCTTCCCCAATTGAGTTCTAATATGCCTTGACATGCTTAATCTTTTCCCTGATTCAGCATCCAACTCATCATCATAACTAAACACAGAATCCACTTCTTGCTTCTTGAATTCACCATTCCTAGCAAACCCATGAACAGAAACATCTGATCCAACCTTCTTGGGACCGTTCCTAAAGTACCCGGAATCAGAATTCTCAGACTGATCATTCTCAGAAGAATTTACCCCCCTTTGCGTTGCTTTCTTCATCTCCAGTGACTCGATACCGCTGGACACGAAATTAATACCGTCATTTACATTAATCCTCATTTTCATAGATGATGATTTACCCTCTAAAACCACGGAATTGTTATCTGAAGAATCTGCAACTGAACTAAAACAACCTTTAAAACCAGAATCCTTGGACAACATCATCAAAGATTTAGCCACTTCCTCTTGTTCTTGCTCTATATCAGAAGTAGAAGATAAAGAAGCAGTATTTGTCAAAGATAATGAAGAAGTGTAAACATCAATAGCCTTGTACCTCATTCTTTTGGATCTCCTTCGCTCCATCGGATCAGTTGTCTCACTATCTGACTGCTTGTCCATGGTTATTCCTTTCAACTTCATAGTAGCCCCCGACTGGTCTTGAAAGAAGTTCTTAGAGTGACAAGCCATGTGACCACAAAGTGCTTTCAGTGATTGAAACCCCTTGCCACATTCCTTACACAGCTTTTCTGGCAGTGAAGTAGTCTTGCTGGAATCCAACACAAACCTGGTTGTTTTCTTAGGATTCTCTCTAAGAGCATAACCAAACTGACCACCAGCTTCAGACACAGAGATTTGCTTACTTTTGTTTTCGGTCGTGCTCATCTTAACCTTAGCATCTTCATCAGTTGAGCAAGTTCCATTAGCATTCAAATGGATCCTAATATGACCACCCAAGGACTTGCCACAGGGATATCTTTTGTTGCAATACTTGCAAACAAAGTTGTTCTTTTGATTGGTTTCCATTGATTGATCTAATCAAATTAACACGGTCAGAAGAACAAAATCAACAGCACAAATGTTACCTCGATCGCTGCATTTCAAGAAAGATAGGCACCCATTTGGTGAAAAAACGGAACCAGGACGGAGTCAAACCCAGATCAGGTAGCAGATAGAACAGATCACGAAGTTCGCTGCTTTGGCACTGGTGATTGATCTAGAGAATCAAAAAGAGTGGAGAGATGTGACGGTCTTGTTAAAGTACAAAGATCAGACCCTCTAAAAGAAAAGGCCATACAAATCCCCTTTCTCAAGTACACACATTAGACCTCTATAGAGAATTTAATGGGGGTGTTTTAATGCCAAACAAAAATCAAAGCTTTAATGAAGAAATATAAGTCGAAAATAATGGGCGATGAGCAAGCTTTCTCCATGTTTAAGAACAATCAAAGCACAACACAACCATGGCTCTTTCTCTTTTCTCTCTCTAAAATAGACATACTCTAGCCCCCCCTCTCTCTTATTTGTTTTTGTGATATTGTTGGAGGAGAATTCCATGCATGGAAGCAAAATATTGAATAGGGAAGAAAAGATAGGCAGCACGTGTACTCGAGTGAGAACCTTTCTGTGTGGAGACTGAACGGCCAAGATTAACTGGGCTTTTGAGGATCCCAAGGAATGAGGGTTTTAGTAGATACTACATTAACAACCAGCAACACTCTGACTGCACAGCCACAGCAGCATCAGACTCTTTATATCCCTTGTTTTGTCTTTGCTATATAAGCTCATGCGAGTGAAGGGTCAGAATCTCTCCAACCGTTACCTTATTGCTCTTCCTTCAGCTTCCCTCATTTATTTTTGACCCTTTTCACATCATATGCAAACGCAGCTACAATTTCTTTTTCTAATCTAATCTGATCTCGTGCTCATAATTCGGAGCTTCTTGCTTCAAAATAATGTTGTTGCATCGTATAGGCATCCATGGACCGCTTGTCCTATTAACCTAACCTCTACTTTCCAGGATCATTTATGCTTGAAATATCCCCCTTCTTAAGGAAAAATGCATCGGTAAAAAGTGGGGTATTGGATTTTCATATCAATCATCTAATATAGGACACATCTGCAACACCCATTTGAAAACGGCTAAAAAATCGAAAATCCACTCCTGCTGTTTATGTGCCCATCTCTATTTATTTGGCAATTCCAAGATTTCACAATTCATTCATATTTAGTACTATTGTTTTTCTTCTCTCTTTTTTCAATAACTAAGAAAGAGGAAAAGCTATTCATTCGATTCCCGTGATTACTTCACAAATTACCTTACTTGCGTTGTGAAAGGGCTGCCTGATTCATTGCCTGAACATGACTAGGGCCTAGATAATTTCATGGGATTTTATAATTTAAGTCATTTTCCTGCCCAACAAAATAGAGATGTTTCTTGATATAGCCATGGGGATGGTTGCTTTGATCAAGTCAAACCATCTTTGTAACGATCTTCTTGTCATATGCACGCAGATCATTGTTTTTTTTTCACCTTGTTGCTTACCTTTTGATGTAATGCATCTTCCTTAGCTTGTCCCGTTCCTTTCGGAGATTTAAATTGACCCGGTCGTTTCGTTTTTTTTGCTCTCCTTCCAATAGCCAAGAAATTATTTGAGGAAACAAATTTTAGCAGCTCCGGATATTGATGATGATAACTTCTATCTACCACCAGAAACGTGTTAAAAATTTCCACAGTAACTTCCCAAGATGACATCATAGTCAGAGCAAAGAGGAAACAAGTATTTTATGTTTTGAGCCAAAAAAGAAAAAGAAAGCGAGTAGGGAAGAAGGGTCCCTTGAGTTAAATTGCAGGCAACGTGATACCACCAGTTAGAGATTGAGCTTGCTCTACTGGAATAGTTGTAACTAGTCTTTTTTGACCCGCATTTCCCTGCGGCTTCAACTATTTTTCTTAAACTCAAAATTAAATAATGTCAAGATTGCAGGATTTGTTTTTTTGAAGTATCATTAAACCTGGTAAATTGAATGATCCATAATAAAGTGAATTTGGATTTAAAAAAAGATAAAGATTATAAAAAGCTCTTTTAAGACAAATTGAAATGAATTAATCCTACACAAAGAAAGACAGAAAATATCATAAATATCGAAATAAATTAAATACTTGTAAAATATTTAAGTATTGTGTTTTTTTTTAAAACAACAACAATTAGATATTAGATTAATTCAGGTTTCATGGTTTAACTTGTTAATTCTATAATCCGAGTTATGAAAACTAATAAGTTTAAATTTTTTTCTTTTTAATTTTTTCCCTTACTAATAGGATAAAAAACAGAAAAAATAATTATTTTTAAAAAATCTAAAGGATAAACAAGAAGAAAATAAATTAAATGAGCAAAATGTCTACAAACTAATTTTTTAAAAAAAAAACATTGATATAGTGTTATACTAAAGTAGCTCGAGTCAATCCATGATATCTTTCTACATCCGCAACTTAGATAACGAAATTATAATAATCACGTAAAAATAAATTTTAAACAAATCAATAACAAAAAAACAAATAAAATTATGAAAGTTAAATTCAAAGTAAAGAAAATGCTTAAAAAAAATCAATCTAACATATCTTAAAAAATATCCAAACAAAAAATATTGAATTGATCAAACTATATGTATTAACTTGTCAAATTTGTAATATAGTCATGATCGTAATTGGATTTAATGATTTTTTTTTATTAAGTTTACTTTTTACCTAAATATAAAATAACAATTTTTTTTTTAAAAAAAGCAAAACAAAAAAGCCCAGCGTGCCCGAGTCTTCTAAAAAGAGAGCCCCGATACATGGGCCTTTTAGCTTTTAGCCCAGCGTGCATGTCTGAACCTTTTTTATATATATTTTAAAGCTACGAACAATTATTGCCACTCTTATTAAAAAAAAATATAATTATTTGTTGTTTGCATAATTGAGTGATTAAGACTTTAATTTTTTTTATTAAAAAAACTATTTTTCAACTATACACACCTATACAACACTTTGCATATTTTGATGAATTTATTAATGACTTCAAATAACCTAAAAAACAAGTAAAAAATCCAAAATCAAACAAATTCTAAAAAGTTTTTAGTGGAAAGATCTACCTTCTTAAAAAAAGAAAAGAACTAGAGGTTATACTTAGATAAAACTTTTCTCATTAAATGAAATCCATTAACATTAAAATTAATTGTTTTTATGGTTAAAATTAACATAAACAAGTATTTTCTATCTCTATATCAAAACATGGCGATTCTCTGTTCCTCCTAACAAAAAAAATATTGAAAATGAGAGGAAAAAAATTTAACAGCAAAATTGATTTTTTAACAACTAAAAAGATCAATTACCTAATAATTACAAAGAAAAGGAACTAAACCAAGTTTTTTTATATGAAATTCAAAATTACGATCAATTTTCTCCCTTTTATTTTCCTTTCATTTTAATTTTATATCTTTCAATTATATCCTGTTATTTAGTAAATATTCAAGCTCACAAGAAGTGATGCGTCTTTTCCCCTCGTTGTAAACAAAAGTTATTGCCTTGTAATATTCACTAAAAATAACAAAAATTATTTTTATTGTAGTTGACCCACGAGTTAAAAAACTAGAAAATTTCGCTGCCACTAGAAGCCTTCACTTTAAACATATATAAGAAAACTACCGGCAGCATTATTAGTTCATAGCTTACGACTATTGTAGTTTGATGGATAAAGATGCCTCCTCAAAGCGGTGTTTATTTGTGCGACTGGATTGTATATTTTTAATTTTCAATTATTTTAAAAATGTTTTAATATGTTGATATAGAAAAAAATTATTTCAATATATTTCAATATAAAAAGCAATTTTAAAAAACATTTATAATCCAAAAATCGCTCTAAGTTGTTTGTGGTCATACGTCACCAACTTTGTACACTGTCCCACTCTTGGTTGTTTTTTGGCCTCTTTTGGTGATTTCGTGATTTCCCTTGGCATCATCCATTCCAAATTCTTTAACACAATGAACGTGCAAAGAAAATGGATCCCTCGTACCCTAATCTCCCAGACTTCATTGCGCTCACAGGAGTTCGCACGAAACCGGCAGGCTGATTTCTGGCAGCTGATTATACTATGATTGATGGATAACGTAATATAACCGAATGATGATGAAGGTGAGAGGTCCAGGTTGACTATAACTGAGGCTGAAGTTCAAATGACGTGCTGAATCATTTTTGTAAAGTATAACGCAGTTGTTAACCGGATTTGATTTGCAGCTTTGCCGTCTTATTGTGCCAACCTCAAGTCTTGGACCCTATGATTTACGCCTCGTTTGCTAGTCCTTGCAAAATCAAAACAAGCCTGGACAATGAATCCAGGGCTGCTGCGCCAAGGCTAGGACAACTGGACAAGGAACTCAAATTACTTTCAGTGCCATGCTTAAACAAGCTCAACCAGTCTGGCGCTTTAACCATGACTGAAAATATGACGAATTAAAGTTTGAGTCCTTTCCGGTGACTGGCTCGGGCAGAGGATCATGTAAGTTGTTGCGATGCAAGGTTTAATGGGTTAGAGCGACTTCAGCCCCACTTACAAAAAAGGATACAGTTCATCAATAAGTAAGAGTTGTAAGTCCTACAAAGCGGAAGGATGTAATGACTAATGTGATCCATTAATCACACAACGATTCCATTGAGAAAGGTTGATTATGAATGTACATTAAGCAAAACTAAAAACCAAAATTTTTTCCTTTTTTTTTTCTTTCAATTTCTTCTTTATACCCTATTTGGGGGAAAACTCCTACCTTCTAGAAAGTAAGAATCTTGAAAAGCATTCTTACAAAGAAAGACACCAGGATCCCGGTCTCTGCAGTGATTGCACATTTTGTACGCTAAAATGCCAGGAAACTGAGGGAGGCACTAGCTGATGCCATTGGCATCTCTTGTCTGGTTGTCACAGGTTCCGTGTCCAAAAATCTCTTCAATGATGTTACTTGTAGGAAGAAGATCAACACCCCTAATTGGACTAAAGTAACGGGCATCCCAATCTTTAGCATCACAGAGTTCCAACAAGTATACCTGATCCTCATCATCACCACATCCATCTACTTTACTGGGCAAGCATTTGCTATGGTCACTTCTATTTACATGCAAAGCAGCCCTGGTATCAACTGGACCACAAGAGTCAACTTTATCGACTTGGAACTCAAAAGACATGCAAGAGTCATCTTGAACAATGAAATCCACCCCATCTTGACCAGCATTATCGTCCATATGCTTAATAGCAGGTTCAATACTGTTCATATCAAGTGTTTCTGAGGCATAATCTATCCCAGAATCTTCTCCTGTGGTGTCTCCACTACCATCTCCCACCTCATCAGAAGCACCACCAGCATCATCATCACTGTCATCATTGATGTCATCTTCAAGAATATCCCCTCCCAGGTCTGCATGATCATATTGATCAACAGGGGACTCAAGATCAGAATCTGCATCTTCTTCTAAAACTTGAATAGAGGAGCCTCTATTGATCTGAGGCAATTCATCATCATCACTGTCAATGTCCAGTGGGTTAGATCTGTTTTGAGCAGCTCGTTTCCGAAGCATAAAGACATTGAAGTAATAGCTGACAATTTCCTTTGTGGTTCTATCAGGAAACACTTGCGCCAGGTGCTTCCAAAAATTCTGGCCCAAGGACTCTGGCCTGGAATAAACAACTTCATGGAAAACCCGTTCCTCTTCCTTGGCCCATTTACAAGACACCTCCTCTCCCATGTCATAAAACCCCAAGTTTACAAAATTTTCATGCCCAGTAGATTTTAATAATTCTTCCCGTGCTTCCAGTATGTGCTGCCGCACACATCTGACAGAGCCTTCATCCAGGCACCCACAATCAATTCTGCCACAAGCAGCCTCATACCTAGTGGACAGACACGGTTTTGTATCCGGCATTGGAATGATACAAATTCCCACCAACTTCTCTTCATTATCATTATAAATGTGATGGTCTGATTCAGACAATGAGGAACCATTTGTATTGAATGAGTCTGCTAGCTTATCCTTCTTCATATGCCCGTCCCACAATGGAATGCTGGCTTGGTGATTTGGTCCAAGAGGAACTTGTTTCCTAGGAAATTCATCCAAATAGGATGAGTAGTCATCTGCCAGAGGTATGGATGTTTTCTGTGGAAACTCAACCTCAAAATATTCAGAAGAAACAGAAGAGTAAGCTGCTGGCCAGGACTCAAAATCTTCATCACTGGAACTGCTGGTGGCTAACGACAAAGGACCACTGGAGTCAGAATCTTTAGCAAAATTTGAAACTTCAATCAAGTCATTCTCAAATGTCTCATGCCACTGAATTTTGAAAAAGTTGCTCCCATAGCCATCTGCTTTACATGAAAAGAAATATATAGCCAAATCAACCAACATATTATTTCAACATGTGAGCAAAACACCATATTTACAGTTGTAGACAAACAAGAAGTGATGTTCAAGGCCACAATTTTTACCTGCAACATCAGGTTTCTTAGGCACATTACAATGTGCACCAGTTTCTGACAATTGAGTCAACTTATTGCAACATTCCACCTGTCTTGCCTGCTTCAAAGGAAGATCCTGAAACTCTTCATCATCAAAAGGCCGTTTAAATCCCATTTAAGCCTGAAATACAAAGAGCACAAGGTTAAAGAAAAATTCAAGCGAAAAAATTGCCAAATATCTCATCCATGGGACGAACAGGGTGTGTGTGTGTGGGGGGGGGGGGGATGAAGCAATAGTTCCTTAGCTAGGAGTCCACAAAATTGAACTAAGCACAATTTCCCATATGCACGAGGATCCAGCACCGAACTCACTTGAAAAACTCAGCGGCACTATCGAGAGTCTCAGGAGATAAATAGCAAGCAAATCACCAGTAAACATGCAAGCGTATACTATCAACATAGACATGCAAAAGGACATTTGTCCACGAGTAATCAATACAGGTAGCATTTATATCAGCTTAGCTTCCAATTACTCAGAAGCATAACTTAAGAAACTCTGAAATATTACTTTCTGACATTTACTAGAAGGGACATGAACGAAATTATCAGACGCGACACAAGCATGCAAATGTAACTGTAAACATAGACAGCAGGAGCCTCATGAAAACCGTCCACACACAGACACATAGTAGCCACTGCTAGCATTGTCTTCAACAAACAAAATCAGCATAGACATGGTTAGCGTTACGTTCAATTAAGACGAGACACACGTACACGAACGGTGGTACAAAAAAAGATGGAAAAACTCATCAATACACAACTCTCCAACAATATAAAGTGAAGTATTTTGAAACAGTTGCCAATTAACAGTAATTTACCTTTACAATAACTTGTATTCAAACTTCAAAGCAGAATAGGGCAAATTGATCGTAAACGACAATTATTATGCACCAAAGATGATTTATTGATGCGTGGAGACGAACCCCTAAATCAATTTCACCGAATAGAGAGTCCTAAAAAAATTGGGAAAAACCCTAACCCTAGATTTTGAGATCACCAATAAAACCGGCAAATTACGGGAAAAACAGGGAAGATACAGAGACCCAGTAACGAAACGTGCAAAACCCCTAAGCTTATTAACAGATTCGAGCAAACCGGAAATAGATCGAAGACTTCGAAATCCCAAAACCCAAACAATTACATCAATCGACGAAATTGGACTTAAATTTTATGGGGAAATTACTGAAGAGACGAAACCGATTTAAAAAACATAAAGGATCGAGAGATTAGAGGTCCAGATGAGAAACCCTAACCCTAGAAAATTTAAAAATCACGGCTGGTATTAAAAAAGGTACTAATCGAAAGAGGATGACGCGAATTGAAAGAATTGAAGGTTGGATCTAAGTGGTAAGAAATAATTTGAGAAAAATCGGAGATCGATTTTTGGATTTAATTACGTTAAAGAGACGATGAAAAAAGAGGATTTTTTAAAAGGTACGTGAGTCCCGTACACGACGCGGTCCGATATGCTAACCGGTTTAAATTTGATCATGAGCTGGCTCCTAATATAAGCTAGACCGGTCCGGAAGTAGCGAAATTACATCAAGGTCCTTTCATTGCCTGGATTCATTTTATTGTTTTTAACGTCGAGTTATATGGTTGGTCTGGCTTAATTTTCTCTCTTTTCCATTAAAATCAAAATTTGAAATTCTCCTTGATTTGATTTTTTTGAGGAGTAAATCTTGAATGGGCATAATCCTTTTTTTTCCCTTCATTTATTTATTTATTTATTTTTATATCAGTGTTTCGTTTTTATTAATCGAAAATGTAGTGGGAATAGAATTCCAATTCCATTCCAAATAAAGTACAATTTTAAATTGAAGTTATTAATTTTATATTTTCTAATTCAATCTATTAACTATATGATGAAGCAATATATCTCACCGAAGATAAAATCTCTCATTTTCTTTTTAAAAAAAAGATTTGTAATATCTCACCTAAGATAAAATCACCCCATTTTACTTTTAAAAATATACCTATTTTATATTAAATTAGTTGCGTGCGGTGCATTTTGCTTTCCATCTTAATTGCTAGATTGTTTGTAAATAATTTTTTTTCTTTTTGCATTTTTAAAATATTTTTAAAATTTTATTTTATTTATTTATTTTAAATTAATATATTTTTAGTATTTTCAAATTATTTTTATATAATAATATTAAAAATAATTTTTAAAAAATATAAAAACTATTGATATATATTTCAATACAAAAAATCATTTAAAAAATAATCATAACTACAATCTCAAACTAACTATAAATACTATTTTTATTTGAACATATCAGTAATTTATATATACACGCATATCATGACATTATCTACCGATTTTTAATTATTTTTTCAAACTGTCCAAAAGAAAAATGGTAGCGTTTTGCATTTTTATATTTGGGATTTTTTTCCCAAATAATATTACTTATTTCATACTTAATATGATTTAATTAAAAGATATAATATATTAAATCTTCATGAAAGATTTTAAAAATATATAAAAAACAACTAGTAGCATTCTAGTAATTATTTTTCAATATTCATTTTAAAAAAATAGATAGAAAAGAGTATAAGAGAGAATAAAATGACATTAAAAGTGATAAAAATAATTTTAGTTAAAATTTCTAGAGAATAAGATCACATTAAAAGTGATAAAAATAATTTTAGTTAAAATTTATCTATTATACTAGTATTTATTTATTTTTTTAAAATGCGAGCTAAAAAATAGATTTGATGAATATTTATTTATCTATTGAGCACTTATTTCTCGTTATTTATTGATCATAAAATTACCAGCTTAAATGATATATATCTTTCTTATTTTTGTATTTAACAAAATATATGCCGTGCTCATCTTCATTTGAACCTTGCAATAAGAAACTTCGTTTTTTAAAAAAGCAAGTATGTTATGAGAAATTCTTATTTGGTATGTATTCTTTGCTAACTTCTTTTTTTTTTTAATGTCGCTTTTTGAAACCATGTTGATGTATTTGCAAAGAAAAAAGAAGTCAATTTCTAGACATTTTCTTGGATGAAAATCTTCAATACTCTTTTAAGAGTATCATCATTTGTATTTCATCCACATGAATTGTTTTGCATGAACTAGTTAACAATCGCATTAAATTAATTTCTATGCTAAACAAAACGAAGACATTCTCGGTTGTGGAGAGTTTGCAAGTCTGAGTTTGGAGCCTCCATGGTAGGCTACGTGCTGATTTTGCTACTCTGTGTGGAGTATCTGTTGGTTATCATGAAAGCGAGTTCCATCTCCTTGCTCTGTTTCAAGGCTCGTCAAATCTTGATGCAGTCTCATTGACCACTTACCATTGAATAATTTGTTGGCGTCTCTAAAGAGTTTGAAGCAGATTCATGTTCCGAAGGAAAAGTGAGAGCAGAGCAGTACAAGGAGATTGTACTGAAGTATTTTTACAGGAGATATGACCTAGGTGAATTGTGATAAGCTTTTAGGGGAAAAGGGAAGCTGAGAAGGCTCCAAAAAGTACAACCTTTTGCTTCCTGTTTTATTAAAGAACATCTTATCCCTGGCAAAATAATAATCAATTAAAGGCTACAGTATAGTATTTATGAAAAAAAGAACTCCCAGTTTCATTTAAAAAGGAGATCAGGGCCGGCATGTGACAAAGCTTAAGAGTTATAAAAGACATTAGTTTTTCTTTATTCACGTGGGCAAATTCTTCAAAAACTTGAAAATCACATTAGTACGGCATCCTAGTTAACTCACCTTGTTGCATTCACCTCGGTCAACGGACAAAATACCGCAGGTTAATGACAATGTCGGATCCTACATTCTTCTACTGACAAAAGCATTACGTGATGCCCCCAACAGACTGATACTGTATATATATAGGAGACAGGATAGCTGGAAAGAGTGCTAAAATTTCCAGATGTTCTGATTTATTACATTAAACCAATGAGAACAGATAAAAATTTGCTACCAACAAAAGATATCCCAACACAAGGGTGCCAGGGAACCCATCCATCACATAGTCAGAAACAATCGAATCCCAGAACTATAATAATATTTATGGCTAAAAGCAGAAAAAATAAAAAATATACGATGAGGGGTCTCGCAATTTGTGATTCCACTACAACCTGCCCCGAGTCGCTTCAAAGCATGCAGGTCTTATGCCACAGCAGGCATGTCCTTCAGCCAGGCATCCAATGGCTTACCAGTGGAGTAAACAATAAAGCCAATTTGCCTCAGCTTATCAACATCCACTACATTACGCCCATCAAAAACAAAAGCAGGCTTCTGCATATCATCATAGATCTTCTGGTAATCAAGAGTTTTGAACTCATCCCACTCGGTTAATATGCAGATCCCATGAGCACCCTTTGCTGCCTCATAAGCATCCCATACACACGAAACTTGCTTGATAGCCGTGGGACTCGCTGGCTGAAGATGAGGAGGCCTATCCAATTCAGATTTGTGCATTGAGAGATCCCTTTGAATCTGTTCCTGTGAAACCTGAGGGTCATATATGCTCAATATAGCCTTGTCACCCAACAAGCCCTGGCAAACACCTATGGCTGGGGTCTCCCTTGTATCACCTGTGTCTTTCTTGAAAGCAAATCCTAAAATTGCAATTTTCTTACCTGAGACTGTGTTGAACATGGAGGAAACCATCCGGTTCACAAAACGTGTTTTTTGGTACTCATTCACCTGAACAACCTGTTTCCAGTAGCTTGCAACCTCGGGGAGGCCATTGCACTCACAAATGTAGACCAGGTTCAGGATATCCTTCTGGAAACACGATCCACCAAAACCCACACTTGCATTCAAGAACTTAGGCCCAATCCTTGTGTCCTTGCCAATAGCATGTGACACTTGGGAGACATCTGCACCAGTGGCTTCACATAGTGCCGACATGGCATTAACAGAAGAGATCCTTTGTGCCAAAAAGGCATTTGCAGCAAGTTTAGACAGTTCAGCAGACCAGAGATTGGTGCATATGATCCGATCCACAGGAACCCAATGGGCATAAACATCTTTCAATGCTTGAATTGCCTTTTGCCCTTCTGGGGTCTCCCTGCCACCAATAAGGACTCGGTCTGGTTTGAAAAGGTCCTGGATTGCAGTTCCCTCAGCAAGAAATTCTGGGTTGGAGAGAATCTGAAAGTTGATGCCTTTGCTGTTGTGGGTCAAAATCTTTTCTATCGCTTCTGCCGTTTTCACTGGAACTGTTGATTTCTCAACAACAATTTTGTCAGATTTTGAAACATCTGCAATCATACGAGCAGCACTCTCCCAATAAGTTAGATCAGCTGCTTTGCCAGCTCCAAGTCCCTGAGTTTTGGTTGGTGTATTTACTGATACAAAGACTATATCAGCTTCTGCCACATGCTTTTCCACATCTTTGCTAAAGAAGAGGTTCTCTCCCCTGCACTGTTTTACCACATCATCAAGTCCTGGTTCATAAATGGGAAGATGGTCACTATTCCAGGCAATAATTCTCGGCTCAAAAATATCAACAACCACTACTTCAATGTCTGGGCACTTCAGTGCAATCACGGCCATGGTAGGCCCACCAACATAGCCAGCTCCAATGCAACAGATCTTCACCATATCTATACGTAATGTAATAGATAGCCTAAAAATAGAATTAAAATCACAATTCAGTGGAAGTGCACAATCACTTTTGCCTGATGATACAGGTAAGAGATCCTGGATACAAATTCTTCCTCAAATCTACAATCAACTATTCAGTTAGAAAACTCAATGAGTACACATGAACTTGGAAAACTAAAATCTTCATCCCATAACTCGGATCACACTATGACATGCTTTAGCATGCAATTAACATTCAGTTTGTTTCAATTTTAACAAGCTAGACTAATAACATGACTTACCTCATAGAGACATGGTGATTATAGACTCCATTACCTTAAAAATCACAGATCCAATGTTGCACTATAAAGCAAGAATTAAAAGTTTACGAATTTAGAGAAACCGGACAACTAAGTCCAAAGTCTCCAATCTCTTCCTTCGAGTGTCAGGAATCAAAATTACGACAACCATTTTCAGATCTGGAGCAGGCATAGACCAGTCATCCCGTGAACAAAGATAAAAGCATAACAGATCCACCCATCATCAAACAGAACTGTGTGCTATACCAAAAACCAATGCCCATGAGCCAAAAAGAAACATGCACAAAGCAAGCAAGATACCAGATAAAGGTCAGAGTGAAACTAAAACGGTTACCTTTGTAATCTTCTGGTTCTCTAAGTGAAATGGGGCATGGGAGAGGTATAGACTAAGAAGAAACGGGAAATGCAGAGTAAGAGACAGAGAGGGAAAGCAAAGGCGGGAGCTCCTTCCGCCGAAGAACGAGGTACGTGTAGAGGCTTGAGTTTACCTTGTATTTATTGTACTACTTCAATATCTGTTTCCATGATGACGAAAAAAAGCACTGACACGTTTCTACTTTAGATTTCTCCCATTGCACTTTAGCCACCTAGTTTTGCTCTAATTTATGTATCAATTATGAAAGCACAAGAAACCAAAAACAAAAATTCAAGAGAGTGCTTTCTACGATTTACTGTATCTTTTCTTCTTCTTCTTCTTTTTTCTTTTTTATGGTCACACTTTCAAAACGTAAATGTCACTCATAGTTATTATAAAAAAAGAAGTGAAATTGTGTATTATATATATATATATAATACAAGAAAAATAATTGTATAAATTCTATTTCAAGCGAGGTATACTTTACACCCCCATCATTCTATTGAGGCACCGACAGGGCGATCTGTATTGGTAAAAGTTGCCGTCGCTTCTACCGGCACGTGAGAATTAATTATTTTTTCTTTTTTTAGAGAGATATGACAACTTGATATAAATTCGACATCTGGTCTTCTTAAATATATTTTCTAGAGGTTACTGTGTGGATGAATCTTATGCATCTTCTTAAATATATTCATGGACTAAGGGAGTATACAGCAAAGCTCGTTTTCGTAGTTACTGTAAAGTTTAGTGTATGGATGTGCTCACACACGCATAAGCTCGTCTCGTAGACTTTATACACACATATTATCCTTGTATTACACTTACTATTTCAACAAATATATAAACGACAAACTCTAGCAATCAAATGATAAGCTTTTTTTCAACAAAACCATTTCGATTTCGAGCTTTTTTATGTAATTATATATATTTTTATCAATATGTATGAAAATATATACATACTGATAAATAATCTAAAATACAAAGAAAAATTCAGAACATATATACCTGCACTAAAGATAGAAAAGAATGTTAATTAGACAACGTATCCTGTAGCAACTTTTTTTTTTTTTTTGCCCCTCTCTTTGATGGTGGCTCGAGGGGACTAGCCAACAAGTCGTGGTGGGAGAGATTGGTGGGTCTATATGGAACCGAATGGTCATGAGTAGGAGTAAGATGGAAGCCACTTTAGGAAATATAAGATGGCGTTTAGGAGATCCAGATCGGAAGGTAAGAGGCTGCCATGACCACCACCATAAACTCATGCACAGTGTGTTCGAATGCACATACTTTTTTCTAATGCATTATTATTCTAAACGTGAAAGACACTACAATTTAAATTAACTGAGAAGTGACAGAGACGAGCAGCAATGGACAGAAAAGGGTTGGTCGTTGTTCAAGGAACTTGTCTAGGGAATTCAAGGTTAGGAATTTATACGAACCCAGATGTGCCATGTGCCATGCATGTGGCTGATAATTTTGACAAACAAAATAGATGGAAAGACACATTAGAAAATAGAGACAAATAAAAAATAATAATTGATTAATATTATTGTACAAGGTATGACTGAATGTGTGTGTGTGTGTGTATATATATATATAATAAGAAATAAAATAAAACCATATGCAATCTCAGTTGTATCTATTTGCTCAAAAGGAAATTTGACATGTTGTCTTTAATCGATCTTTCGTTGGCTGTTTCTTTTCTTCTTCTTTTTTCCTCCACAAGTGTCAGTGAAACACCACACCTTCTTCTGATAATCTTTGCGAAATGTCAACGGCTCCATCATAATCTGATGTAAACTTGCAAGTGTCATGCTAACGAGACGTCCAAGTATACGTTATCGTTATTGACGGAAAATGGTAAAATTAATTCTTTGCTCCTCCTAATTAACAAGTTCAAGACAATGGCTGCCTTGGAGCGCCCATGTACCAACCATGATGATAAGGGTTCGGAGATGAAGTGAGAATATGCTCTAGCTTTCTGATCGCAGGCTCTCAAGGCTCCAAGCCAGATTGTGGCTTCATCTGTCTAATGTTAAGAGAAGAGAGATTTCCTTAGTTTATTTGTCTTCAAGCCAATATTCAATGGCCCGAATCTTGTGGGGTTTAGTTTCTCTTTGTGGGCTCGTTTGGACTTGTTACTTATCTTTGATTCAAAAACCATGGATTTTGACTTCAATACTATCTTACAGGCCCATCTGTGTTCATTATCTTTCAGGACCCATCTAGGATTCCGATTCAAACGGAGCCTCAAAATTTTCTTATATTTTTTTTATTTTGATTTTTTATATGAAAAGTAATTTTTTAAAAATAAAAAAATATTATTTTAATATATTTTTAAATAAAAAACATTAAAAAAAAACACATGTAACAAGAGGAAAAAAAAAAAAAAGGAAAAGAAAGAGAACCTGGAATTTAAACAATGTAGCCTTATTGAGGCTAGATGCGGGAAGGGTCTATTTATGTAATGGATTTTTGTCGGAAACCACGTGGCTCCTTTCCTTATACTATAAGGTGTTGAAATTTTTGTTTTAATGTATTTTTATATAAAAAATATTTTAAAAAATAGCTGTAATTATACTTCCAAATAAACAATAGATAAAGAGAAAATTTTGTTACTTTTTTTATAAAAGTTTTTAGTAACCGTCACTTTTTTATTTTGACATTTAAGTACGTATATTTCTTTTCTTTCTTCAAATAAGTCTATCTATTTAAGTGTCTTATCTCTATTTTCTTTTCAAATAAATACTTCTCTCATAACTTATAAAATTGTCCAAGATATATCCTTTAAATCGATACATGTCATCTTTATCGGAACCTTCAGTTAAAAAGAAAATAATAACGAAGATGTAAATATGTACTTGCACCATACATAATTTGCCTTGCTTAAATACTTTGATTGAAATGATTAAAATATACCAGCAAGATAGAGTAGCCTAAGTTCCATCCAATCAAACTGCTTGCTGCCGCGACACAAACTCTAGCAGTCGAAAATTTGCATTTCTCTGCCAGCATCGAGGAAGAAACCGTACTTAAATTGACATGTCTTATAAGTTACATAACATCTCTTTACAATATTACGCTTCAAGAAAATTTAGACGTGTAATTGTAAATCTGTGTGTGTGAGGATGTCTGCATTTGCCCATTTAAATCTTCATTTTCTCCGCTTTAACTAGAAGTCAAGAACTTTTTGAACCATTGTGCAGAATCCTTGGGGTACCTCTTCAGCTTGTCCTTGTAATCCACAAAGCAGAGCCCAAGCCTGGAAGTGTACCCAGCTGCCCACTCCCAATTATCCAGAAGAGACCATACAAAATACCCTTTCACATTGCAACCGTCTTCTCTGCGATAACAAAAACAATAGATTATTAGTTTGCTTGCAATACCATACTATCTCAGGAACATACATTTGCCGAGGCATGTAGGCGAGGGATCCATACTTAATAGAAGCTAGCAGGTTTGTCAGATAGTCATTGTGGTATCTGATCCTTTTCCTATCCTTCAGAGCATCTTTAATGGGGGTCAAGGCGTTATTTGGATCATCCATCCCTGGGAAGACCACAGAAACAGAAAGATTTATGGTTTTTCTTTCATGACAAAGCTTTATAAGGGCCTTGACATTCTTCATAATTGGAGATGAAGAAAAGAAAAGGTAGAGATCAGTTTCTATAAAATCATGACATGTCAATTGCATTCCAATTTTTAAGATAAATCGACACATCAGTTTATAGAAGAAGAGAAACACAGAGAATTCCTTTTAACAGAACCAATGATTATTCAGAAGATTACCATTTTCAGTTATAATGACGGGAGGATTCCCGTACTTTTGCCTGATGTGATTCATTAAGCTTCTCATCCCTTGAGGTACTATGTACAACCATATAGAATTCGCCTGCAGTTTTAGACAAGTGACAATGAATAGTTAGAAACACAGAACCCCAATGTGCCACCATAAATGAGAGTTGAATGTCAATGAACTTTTCTGTAACGGAGAATGAATAGACAAATTTCAATCCAGTGCAGCTGGATTGAAGAAAGAACGAAATCAGAAACAATGAACACTCATATGGTACTAGCTTGGCCCTGCATTTTCTTGCTTCTAGTTTTGAACTCGTATCATATTGTTACTTGGTTTAAATGATGGATCACAACATTTCAGTTCAGTGAGGAACATACCCGGTCTCCAATGGGCTTCTTATTTTCACCGAATGCTGAAAAGAATGAGAGCACACATATTACAACAGTTATTCACAATTTTTTTAAAAAAAAAAATTGCACTGTTGTTTCACTATCTCTACTAGGTAAAGGAAATAGTTGAAAAGAAATTATTTCGGAGGATTTTTGTTAACTCACGAAGGGTTATGGCACCAGAGTCCGCGACAGAGTCATTAAGGACTTTGTCAATTACATCGCCAAGTAGAGAGTCATTGCTTCGTGCATAAAATGTTGTGTAGTGATTGATACCAACAAAATCCAAAGACCCTTTAACGAGAGCAGCATCATTTTTGGTAAACTTTGGCAGTCTATCACCGACTCTGTTTCTCATTGAGATTGGATAGTCGCCTAAGATCAAAGGTTCAATAAACCTGGAGGAAAAGCATAATGAATCCACAAATTAACATGGAAATATTTTAGATATGTGCTACTTCTGTACCACATGAATTAAGCTTGCATGACTGAGAGTGGGCCTCAATTCTGATGCTGTTCATTAGTATATTTATTAGAACCATAACAAATCGAGGGCATGATCTGGTCAATTGACAGATCAACAGCACTCGACCACCAGAAATTAGAGAGTGATCAATTCTTAATGTTTCTGAAACAGCCAAAAGAACCATTTCTCTCTCCTGTATAAGCTATTCAGAACCAAGAAAACTAGAACACGTATATGTGATTATAGATACCAGCCAAGCTGAAAATCCTGAGCTCTTTGGGCTGCTTCGATGTCTTTCGTGCTGTTTGTTGCTGGTTCAAACCATATCACATCAAGTGATATGCCCACAGATCCTTGTTGTTTTGCCTGAAAATTTTCATGCCATAATATCATGCCGGAGCTTAGCACCAACGGAAATAGAAAAAATATATGATGAGAACACAAAATGAAAAAAATAAAGGGCAAAGGCAAGCTGTGCGTCCTCGCAACTGAGCTCAGGATGATATGCATTTGCCTTCTACCTTGTACTTTTTCCTGTAAATATCTGCCGCAGCCCCATGAGAAAGAAGCATGTTGTGGGCGACGATATAGGGCTCAGTTGCTGAATTTCCAGCCCGGCAGAAGAGGTGGAGAAGGATAGAGCATCTTCCTGGAGCCTGGAGACCCACATCATAACCCTGAATAGAAACTGTATGAGGCTCATTGAACGTGATCCAATTCTTCACCCTGTCACCATAATTCTGAAAGCATGTCTCTGCGAATGTTGCAAAGTCCTTTCTGTAAATTAGAGAGATCATCTTAACCACCAAAATCATAAGGGTAATTCTAATTGTAATTTTGCTAAGTATAAGAACAATCTTTTACATGATCTGGGGGCTGAGCCATCCACTATATCTGTCGTGCAAGGCTTGAGGAAGATCCCAATGGAATAGGGTCACATAAGGCTCAATTCCTGCATACGTTATGCAGCATAGGTAATCTTTGACTATCAAAAACTATATTAAATATCACTAACCAGTGACAAAGTTGAAGAATGTATATTATGTTTACAAGCTATTGAGTGTTCTCAACATGGGACAAGGACACTTTAAGCTATATGATTTTCGTAGAACTCTATTCTAGCTCCGAAGAACATGAATCTCGCCAGAGGATGATTTGATGTAAAGGTTTACCTTGAGCAAGTAAAGCGTTGATGAATTTTTTGTAATGATCAACTCCTGCCTGATTGATTTTCCCTGTTCCATCTACATAGATACCTCACCATTAATTATGCCATGATATCACCCTCGAAAATGAATAACTGTTATTCACCGAAAAAAAAAAAGGTAACTGTGCTGTAAACTTACTAGGATATATTCGAGTCCATGAAATTGAAAATCTGTAGGCATCCATTCCCATATCCTTCATAAGTTTTATGTCTTCCTGTTTCCAAATAACCACAAAGTAAATTGTTAAGAACACATAGTATAATTGCTGGGTTTTTTTTTTTCAACTTTATGCTGTAGCATACCATGATTGACTTTCATGTCTAAAAGCAATATTTAGTAGCTCAAACTTTCATAAAATGGAGGATTCGTATGAGAAGACGTACATCAAAATGGTGGAATTGATCCACAGCCACATCGGCATTGCTGAAATCAATTATCTTGCCTGCAGGACCAATAACTTGATAAGCTTACTAGCAGACATATCAAAGGTTTTGAAACTACAACTTGACCTGACAACTGCCAACTTCAGAGCTGGTTTCTGAACTAGCTTGGGAGGCAAATTGCTACCTGACATTGCACAATTTTGCTTTATGCATTCACCTACTAGCTCGATGGTTGCAAGTTCAAACACTTTTACATGTTTAAAGCGGATTTACAAACATGCAGCGAATAGAAACCCCATATCATCTGATAGCAAGTTTGAACTAAAAAGCGGAAATGGTTTTATGCAGCTTCAGTACTTGATATCCAGGACTACTCTACTTCTACAACTAAAATTTGATTCGGTAATTTAAACTGAAATAGTACAATAATAAACCAGGCACATGTTAAGGGATCTTCTTGCCAGAAAATATTTCTTTTTTTGAGGGTTGGATATTCTCTGGGATGTGTTTAATTACCTTGACTGTTAAATATAAACAAGCTAAGCATGGAGTGGCCTTAGCCACTCTGAAAATGAACTAACAGATAAGTGAAGACTCATTATTTTGCTTGACTTGCTTCGTATGTTCAGATTTCCATTGCAATGAACAATAATTCCATTAAATTATAGTTTTAAATTGATGCTGATTTCTTGTGCAGTAATTATACCATAAGATTAGTTCAAATGCTAGAAAATCAGCTATTCCTATCAATGTTCAGACTGTGGACTCTGTTGTTGGTGATGAAGTATTACCAAAAGTATGTGAAAATTTGTCCCAAACACTCGGTCCCCTTCCATCCTCCTTCACCGCTCCTTCGTACTGTAAATAAAATAAAATTAATTTTAGTACAAGCAGTAAGTTGAAAACGTAAAGCATTTCTTAAGGTCTTTTTGCATAGCAGGGAGTTTTCTGTGTAAGAAGCAACATTTGCTGGAGCCGTCGTTCCAGCTCACTGTAACACGTCCGACAAGATACGGACAAATCATATGTGTGGAAGCAATATCCAAGAAGAAAAGGAGTAATCTAATTTCCGACAGGTTTTCTTCCAAAGATTCGGCCATTTTTAACTTATTCAATTTCTGTACACCATGATTAAGCCCGGATGCCATACTGAAGAGCATAATTGGTGGTATGATCAGCAGGCCAGCTCACTAAAGACTCTTAATGCTTGACTATCTTTTTGTTCCCCTTTTCTAATTAGAACAGTTGCTTTAACAGGTCGCTAGAGTGTGAACACGTTAGGGCTGTCTAATTTCTTCGTCTAAACAGTACATCACATCAGTCAGATAAGTGATGAAATTGTTCTTTTATCTTCCCAAGTGTTCTATTAACCGCTGGATCTGCAACCCTCTTTACGTGGGGAAAACTGTAATACTCCATGACATTTATTTAAATCACAGATGTTAATCTTGACCTGTGGTTAACATGCTCAGATTATTCGCGGGCATGTTAATTTAGGTTAATTAAATATTTTTAAATGTCAAACTGTTTTATTTTTTTTTTTTTTTTAAATCATTCAAGTTTTTAATGGATTAAGGTCAATTTATGGAGTTGATTAAATTAAATCTAAGTTGATTTTTTTTTATATATCCAGCTCAAGTTAGAAATGTCTTAATCAAGTTTTAAATTAACAGTTGGACTTTAATAAGAATGATTTCAATTCAGCAACAATAACATTATAGTTAAAATAATTTTCATTTTCCCTTTCTTGTAGGTTTCTATTTTCTTGAATCATTTAAATCATATTATCTTAATAAAATGTTGATTTGTGCAAGTAAGGTTCTTGCCTAGCGATGGGAGGGGCTTGTCCCTTTTCTCCGCACCTGGGTTCGAACCTCACCATGCACGCCTGTCACCCCCGCGGTGCCTTACTTGCTCACTGGGCTTGCAGGATGTTCAGTGGGCCGTGGGGATTAGTCGTGGTGCGCGTAAGCTGGCCCGGACACCCCACATAAATAAAAATAAAAAAAATGTCGATTTGTTCAGTGCCACAGCTAAGGTGTTACCTGTGTTTTTCATTCCTTTACCATTGAAAAAAAATGGCCACGTACAAATGTCCTAAAAAGAGTGGTTCGTCCATAGAACCCATGACTTAAAACTAGGGAACAACAACTGTTCCTTCGGAGTGGCCCGAGCCCCAAGGCCAGTCTCTGGCCTCGATTATTTTTCTTTTCAAAAAAGGAAATTCATCCCTAAAACCACCCCCCCCCTCCACAAAAAAAAAAAAAAAAAAATTAGAGTGTTATAGACGTTGAAGTATGAGAAACCGCGGGAATGGCTACTTGACAATTGGCTAAATAACATCAAGCAACACGGCTAGTATATCTCATGAACATGGCTTCATCACTTGGAAAGTTTAAACTAAATATAGTTCAATTAGCCCAGCTACAAGCCACTATCAACGTAAATCAAACCATCAGGCAAGCATCCCTGGGAGAGATGGGTGGGAGCTTAATTTAATTTTTATTGTTGAACTTTAAACTAAAAAATAACACGAACACAATCTCAACAGTATTTTCTTTCCCTCTAAACGTGAACGGGCTCTCTTTTTAATTAAAAATATAGGGAGAAAAAAAAAGGCACAATGTTAATTACCGATTAACGGACAAAAACAGGCTCAACAGGCTTTTTAAAGTAAAAGGTATAATCAATTACAAGATAAATGACACGAACCTGGAAAGCAGAAGAGGCCGTCCCAAAGACAAACCCTTTCGGAAAACTTGCCCTGTTAATCTGTGACAAGCATGTCTGGATCTGAAAAGCTGCTGACACTATTATAACCAAGGCAATGCCTCTTCTCAGTAGCATCCTGATTCCTGTATTATCGATCTTTTGATACAGAAATCGATCTGGTTAACAATGATCGACAGGGAGTATACTGCTATAGAGACACGCATACAGAGAGGGAGGGAGGGAGGGAGAGTTTCAAATCTGCACTGAGACGAAGAAAGATTTGGGGTTACAGGGAGAATGAGGTGGTAATGATATTGACTGAGATGCGAAGAACAATAAGTAACTAATATATAATGCAGCAAGAGCTAGAAAAGACGTATATGGAAGTAGCTAGCCAGTACGTACTAAGACTTGTAGTTAGTTGGATTTCTTATATAAAATTGGATAGAGATTAAAAGGGACTCGATGATGATTTAATCACGACACGATATGAAATGGGATGAGAGAAAAACGGAGGCAAGTGAAAGGTGATGATGGGATGGTGCTGCAGAATCATGTTTTAGTTTTTTTACGATGGTGCGGATTACAAGATAGGATAGTGGTGGGGTGTTGACCATTGGGTTTTTTTGAAGTCCTGCATTCACACACATCTGTGTAAATTCCACAGTAAGCATACATTGGATTTCCTTTATTGTAATTGAATCCCGGGTTGCTTTCCATGATTGCTTTTCTCCTTTAATGTTTTTTCCTACATTTCCTCTTCTTCTTTTTTATGATTACGCTGTGGTACTGTACATTGTTGATGCTACATATTCCCACATTGATTTCCAGGGAATTTAAATTCTCGTGATGTTCCCTTTAGCTACCCCACCCATTAATTACAAGACACAGGGGAGGGAGCAATAATCCACTCATTATTAGTAATGCTCAGTTGATGGCCAGTGGGTCGTCTTCTCTTTCCTCTGTGTTCTCACTTGAGTCACTTCTGGGCTCTAGCTCTTCCAGTTCATGGCGTTAAAGATTTGAGTTTTCTCTATGGCTGGACCTGGAAACTAACCGCGTTAGGTCCACATTCCACGCTGAATTGTAGAGAACATGCGCCGAGTATATGCCAAGGGACATTCTTTTCCTTCGTTTTGCAAATTGAAAATTTCCCTAGTAATTTCTCTTTTTTCTTTTCTTTTTTTAATTAAAGATCATCATGAGCAGGCTATTATGGATATATCTGGTTTTACATTCTTGGCATTCTGAGATACTTTATCAACTTAAAACTTACAAAACTTCTGTTAAAATCTCAAAGAAGCAGGTTAAATTAATGCATCCATAAATTAACAAGCAATTTCGATACATATTATTACATTTACTGCTCTTTTTAAGAAGACAATATGACTCCAGTTTTTCTTTTCTTAGGAAAGAAAAGTAATGTTTTTTTATATTTTTTCGCTGTTTAAAACAGAGATTATATTTATTATTTTTTCCTCGAGCGGATTAACTTATAGATTGGAGATCAAACATTTTAATCATAAGACAAGAGGTCCCGATGCTGCCAAAAGAATGATTTTTATTCCACACATAAAAAGAACAAGGCAGTTGATCTAATAGATGATCGTACCTAAGAACATGCCTATTGCCCTCCTATTTTGAAGGAGTTCAGTTCAAAACTACATTTTATTCCGGCGATTCCTGTGATTGTTTCAGATACATCATGACTTCCTTGCGCATTTTAGTGGGAACTGGGAGTTTGGTATGTCCGGCGTTTTTATTTATTTTCTATATAATTAGTGTGAACTAAATATGCCTTTCTTCGCATTCTATTAGTTTTAGTTGACTTTGCCTTTTTTGATGGCACCGGTTTAGCTGTAGTTTGACTTGCTGATAAAACTGAGGAGAGATTCCATTTTAATTCTATACCGATTTAACCTTGGATATTTTTTGCAGTTATTTTATTTGATATATATAATTTTCAATATATAAAACACGTGTGTAGTGTATATATATAATATATTTGTTTATTTATTTATTGAGCAATAAATAATAATAAATAATAAATACTTGAAAATCGGTGAATAATTTATAAATATCTAAATGTTTTATCCAATGAATAATAAATATAATATAAATTTTTAAAAAATCCTACCAGCTTGTTCCCATTACCTGCGTTCCCAAATAAAGTACAGGAGAAATAGTGTCGGCTGGTAATTGATCCCTTTTTGTAGTGGCACAGGAACTCCTTGCTGTCTAATGGAAGAGATGTTTTGGGATCGACTATTTGGAAACAGCATGCTCTTCGTTGTATTTTGGAAGAACGCTGTGTGGGTCTCAACTTTATTAATCTTTCTGCAAAGGTGGGGGGCCTTTAGATTCTCAGCACGATGCTTCAGCTTTTTTTGGAACTTCTGATAAATTATCTTTTGTCAGCCTCTACTGGCCATTTACATGTGCACTTCCTTTAATTAAACGGATTTTCCATCCTCTTTCTTCTCTTCCTTCTCCAAGGTTTTTGAGTCATGCAAGTATCCTAACCAGTCTTGAATTTACATTTGCAGCTGGATCATAAGGAAAAAGATTACAGATTTGGATTCGGGTTGACAGTGGGCTAATTTAAAGAACTGAAGGTATTTTTCATTTTGTAAGTGAGATAAATATCTTGTTAATGATATTTAACTATCTATGCAAAAGGGCGTCTCTTCTAATCCTCTACCTAAACAGTTTTGTGTTCCTCCCAGCACGTTAATGAATGGGCGTCACTCCATAGAACATGCCACTCCAATTTTCACCAAAGAAGTCAGGCACTCCTCCATGCTTTATTTTTTCTTCAATAAGTTTGAAAGCCATAGAAACCCGGCGAAATTCAAATGTTTGGGACTTTTTTCTTTGAACCACTTGTGAGTTGTCTTTTTCAATGTTCGTCACAGATTTCTGGTATCAACTCGCAGTGTATACTGTCAGCTTTTCGCCCTTACCCAGGTCCCTGAGTGAATCGATAATTTTCTGTTATAAAACATGCATCTTTGGGATTTTTAGCCAGTTAGTAATCTGTTTAAGATTTCTTATTTTAACCTGCAAGACAAAAGTTTCTTAAACTTGGAAGCCATGCGACGTTATTTGTTTATCTGAAATATATATATATATATATATAATATATATATAAACAAAAAACAAAGAAGAAGGAAAGATAGAAATAATCTGCGTCATTAGTGACGGAGGAGTCCTCGTCTGCTATCTTTTTCAATAATATCGTATGCTGCAAATGTATTGCAAATGAATTAGTTACGGTGGCTGCAATAATTATACTACAAATGAATTATTATTGTTAGAAATAATATATTATAAAACTATGTTTCAAAAGCATATAAAATAAAAATAATATAATTAATAAAAAATAAATAAAAAATATAAAAATAATTGAGATCATATGAATTCCATATTTATAGATATATGTATATAAATACTTGGAGGTTCAAATGTCTTAAAAAAATAAAAATTTAAATTAACTTAATAATGATAAATGGATATAATAATAAAGGAATATAAAAAAATATCTAAACATTCATTTATGATGTATGGTTTTATAACATAATAATAATAAGAATAATAATAATAATGATGATGATGATGATGATGTTAATGACAAAAATAAAAATAATATTGATATTAATTATAGTGGTTGTGATAGTAATTATAATAATAGTATAAATAATAATAATAATAATAATAATAATCACAAAAACAAAAACAATACTAGTTATTGTGTTATAGTAATGATAGTGGTAATGATAGTAATTAGTAGTAGTGATAATGGTAATAATGATGGTGGTAGTGGTTGATGTAGTGGTGGCGGTGTGGTGATAATAATAGTAATTATAGTAGTGATGGTGATGGTAATGGTTATGGTAGTTGTAATAATAATGATGGTGGTGGTAGTAGTAATGGTAATTGTGGTGGTAGTAGTTGTTGTGATGGTAGTGATAATAATAGTAGTGATAGTGCTAATGGTGGTAATAATTATAATAATAGTGGTGTTAGTGGTAATATTGGTGGTGGTAGTAATAATAACAGTGATGATAGTAGTAATGATAATGGTAGTGATTATAATAATAGTAGTGATGGTAATGATAGTTATAGTAGTGGTGGTGGTGATAATAATGATAATGATAATGGTCAGTAGCAGCAATAGCAATAGGTAATAATAACAGCAGTATATAATAGTAGCAATATGAACGGTAGTAGTAACAGTAGTGACAACAATAACAACAACAATAATAAAAATAAAAATTATTATAAATAATAATAGTGATAATCCATCGTTTGATATTATATTTATTAGGAAATGAGTTTCGTTTCTTAATGCATGATAATTTTGATATGATGTTCTAGATTACTGGTCTGAAAAATTTATATGGATTGATGTTCTTTTTTATTTTTTGTATTATTTTTTTAATTTTATTATTTAATATTAATTTTTAAAAATAAAAAAAATCATTTAAGTTTCTTTTAAATCTATTAAATAAATTAATTTACATCAACTTAGAGATTCATTGTTTTGCAGAGTTTAAAGCTAAAAATATCTGAATTATTAATAATTTTTTTTATATTCTTAAAAATTTTGGTGGAACACAGCAAATGAACTGGTTATTATATAAAATGAAAAGGCCCAAAAGGTTTGTTTAAAGCGCTGTTTCTTTTATGCGAACCCCTTTTATATGGGCTGGCTTGGTAGTTTGGTCACCTGTCCCAAGGATGCTAGTGCATCCCCTTTGAGCGGGCCTTGGAATCTGGGCTTCCTTAATGCAACGGACGCACTTCTATATTCCCCTAATAAAGAAAAGGGAGCAGAATGGAAAAGCGAGGTGATTGAATATTTTGAAATGGAGAAGGAAGAAGACGATGCGCCTCTCGCAGTTGAACTTGAAGAAACCGTACCAGTAAAACCCTCCTCCTCTCATTCAAAACAACTTCAAGGCGAAGACGTTCCTGTTGGAGTCACCGTCATCACGGGCTATCTGGGCTCTGGCAAATCCACTGTAAAATCCCCTCGCAATCTTGATAAATTAATTTCGTTAACATTGATTGATAAGATGCTTGCTTATCAGGGATTTATATTTCTACCTATCTATTGATTCGCATCTTCTTTCAGAAGAAAATGAGTCTTAGTAATCAAATGCTGTTTTGTCAAATATTTAGAGCTACAAATTTTATTGACATTAACGGGTTACGCTGTAGCTTGTTAATCATATCTTGAATACTCAACATGGAAAGAGGATCGCTGTCATTTTGAATGAGTTTGGTGAAGAAATTGGAGTTGAGAGGGCAATGATAAATGAAGGAGAAGATGGTGCTCTTGTTGAAGAGTGGGTAGAACTTGCTAATGGCTGTGTATGCTGCACTGTTAAGCATAGTTTAGTTCAAGCACTAGAGCAACTTGTTCAGATGAAGGAAAGGTGCTGCTACTTTCTTTTTTCTTTAAAAAATGCACTTGATTTATCTGCATCTGTCACGATTTTATGATTTCAATTGCGTTTTGACTTGTGCCATTCTTTTTATCATATTTTTTCGTGATGTTTGGAGAAGGCGAGGGTTTTCTAGTGAAGAGAAGGAGAGGGTATGCGTATACGGGGTAGTCATCTTCTTGTTGTTTGAATATATAGAAGGGAGATGGAGAAAGATGTTCCTTCCTCTTCTTTATTTAGAGAGAGGAGAAAACGTTTCGTTCATAAAAGTGAAAATATCCATCATTATTAGAAAGTGGAGGAAAAGGTTGGGTTAATGTTGTAAAGTATTATATGAAATTACCAATCCAATCCTTTCCCTGCTTGTTAAATTATAAATATAGTTCCTTTCCCTCCCTAAAACCCTAATTTGGGGTTTTGGGATTTGGAGTTATGCAAATTCTCCAATCACCCACTCCTTGTCCTTTCCAAGTTCTCCCAACAAGATTGAAAGATACGTGTCCTTCTCTTCCCTTTCCATCCTAACATAGTGTTCGTGGAAATAAGAGTTTGTCAACAAAATTCCCTTGATCACTACTTTAGGCTTATAAATTATGACACAACTTAATAATTTGTAAACAATCATTCTATTTTTTGTAGACTCGATCATATATTGCTTGAGACCACAGGGCTAGCAAATCCTGCTCCACTAGCTTCTGTTCTTTGGCTGGATGAGCAGTTGGAATCAGCTGTCAAGCTTGATTCTATAATAACTGTAAGTTTTGTTTTTGACAATTCAATTATTTCTGTCACTTGTCTGTCTGATTGAGAGCTTAGGTTGTTAACTTTTCATATCCAGGCCTTTCAATTATTCAAGCTGTTATCAAATTGTTTGTTGGATTTATGCCATTAATCAGCTGCTAAAAATCAAAATTAGATGAAGATGCTAAACAATAAATAACAACATAAAATAGTGCACAGCCTTAGAATAAAATGAAGGAAAGAAATGTTTGAGAATGGAAAATAGAGTTCCTTCCCTTTCCTTCTATGGATATCGAGGAAAATAAATAATTTTTCAAGTTCATGCATAAAGAGTTTAAATTGGAAGCTTACTTCATGATCCAAGTTTGTTTTAAGCTTGCTTTTTGTCCTTTCCCTCATTTTTCTGCAAACTAAAGACAGGTATGTGGTTCTGCATGCCTCCCATCTTAATATCATTTTGTGTCCATACAAGTATAACATATTCTAAGTACCCCTAATTATTATTTTTTTCGTTCTAGTTATCTTTTATTACAGCTTACCACTGTTTCTCCTTCTCTCTGTCTCCAACTCTCACAACAAATTGCTGCTTGTGCAGGTTGTGGATGCCAAAAACCTTCATTATCAGCTCAACAAGCTTCAGAATTCATCTTCGTTTCCAGAAGCCTCTCTTCAAATAGCATTTGCGGTAATTCTCATTTTATTCTCCTTTCTTCTGTAGTGATTTGGCAGCCTGATGTGTGCCATGTGCAGGTTCCTAAACATACGTGCATACTTCTGTATGATTGTTTTACTACATGCATGCACATGCAATTTGTAATTGGATAAATTATTTGCTCGCTTCTTTTCCAATTTTACTTTATTGGTTATATTGATACATAAGGTGCCAATAACTCATAAGTTAGGTTTTTTCTTGTAGGATGTTATCATTCTTAACAAGGTTGATTTGGTTTCTTTGGGAGGTTCTGGAGAGGCTTTGAAGGAACTAGAAAATGAAATACATAAGATCAACTCCCTTGCTAATATCATTCATTCTGTTCGGTGTCAAGTAGACTTATCTAAGATATTAAACTGCCGGGCATATGATTCCAAAGTAAGTCATATAAAGCTTTGCCTATTTATTTATTTTTTTCTTATCAGCATGCTATTTTCAATGTTGATTTTTATTTGAATGGATATTTTTTGAATACTTCTGTGTTTTGATCTTAGCACTCTGGTCATTTGGAAGTGTTATTAGAGGAAAGCAAGTCTTTATCTACCAGTGATCTTCATGATTCCAGCTTGCGAACTTTATGTATCTGTGAGTCGCAGAAGGTTGATCTTGATAAGGTAGTTTATTTGAAATGGATCATCAACAAGCTGTACAAATTTGTTGTGATGTGCTCCTCTTATGTCCAATATTGCTGAAACCAAGCCATTTGTCACAAGCATACACCCCAGGACTAGTATTTTCTTGCTCTGATTTTTACTCTGGTTCAGCTGCACTGGGAATTGCTATCATATCCATAAACATGAAGGAAATTGCAATTCTGTTTTGTTGTTTCTCTTAGGTAAAATTACGGCCCTTTATATAGTGTACGAATGATAGAATATCTACATAGCTTTTGAATTTTGATGTTGCTCTTTCATTGACTTAAGTCTTTGTGTTCCCTTTTCTTTTCAAGTTCCCATTTTGCATAGGTGCATGCTTGGTTTTTTGGGATGTATCTGTAACTGCATGAGCATCTTCTGAAGGCCAATAGCTTCGGTTTTTCTATATCATTGTTGCAAAATATTTATGAGAAATTGAATTTTGAATTTAGAGTTATCCTGGTTTGTGCTTGCTTGGCTGCATTCGTGAAAGCTGACAGTACAGGAAATAAGGGTTTCAGGGACACCTGTAGGAGGTTTGATCGAACATAATCTGATCAGAAATTCAGATATTAACATCCCTTTTTTTTTATTTGACTTTCTTGTGCTGTTAGGCTTATTTCTGCACTCTATTTTCTCTATAAAGAATTATTCCTTTCCTTCTCTGATCGCCTTTTTGTTGTCACATACATATGTGCTTGATGATTCCTGACATTCCAACTGCCAAAGGTTCGCCTGTGGCTTGAGGAGATTCTGTGGGACAAGAAAGATGGCATGGATGTATACCGCTGCAAAGGGGTTTTAAATGTTCGGAACTCTGATGAACTCCATACTTTGCAGGTAATTTTGGAAATTCAATGCCTAGAATTGGTTATGAAGTTAACTCATCTTCTGCTGCAGATTGGGTTCTTGGAGTTGTGTTTTGTGTATTCTGGCTCTGGGCCTCTGACTATATGTTCACCAGTGCCCATTTCTATCATAATACCTGTCAGTTTCATGATGATTTGTTTGGATAATGGAACTTTTTAGGTGCCCTTTGCGGCCTCTATCAGAAAGGGTTGAATAATTTGGGAATACGGCTTACAACAGTAATGATAGCAGGGGGGCTTGTACAGCAATGGGAATTCAATAGTAGTTCAAAATTTTGATTGTGTCAATGATTGAGGGTCGGAGCTGTAATTCAAAGCCTGCTTTGGTGCCATTGCCTATGCTATATTTTTCTTGCACTGGAGCCTTTTCTTTACAAAAAATTATTTTTTGGTATCCTTAAATATGCAAATCTTTTCACACGTGGCAGGCTGTGCGGGAGTTATATGACATTGTCCCAGCTCGCAAGTGGAGAAGCGATGAAAATCAAATTAACAAAATAGTTTTTATAGGTAATTCTTAAACAATACAATACTTTCTCTTGTAGTTTTCTTACCCCCATAAACTATAAATAACGGCTCTAAAACTGTCGTCTCCTTCTTTATTTATTTTGAAAATAGGCACTCAAATTAACTGAACAGAAGAATTCTTTTCTAAAGCGAAAGGGGTTACTTTAATATTGATTGGTGGGAACAATTAAAGAATGATGTAAAAAAGAACCATACAGTACTAGCTGGGAAGCTATTCTCTTATTTGTTTCTTACCTTTTCAATTTGCGTTGCAGGTCATAACCTGAAGGAGGATGTTCTTATTAATTCCTTCAGAGATTGTATAGTAACAACTTAGCTTGTAATGTTTATGAACGTATTGTTCAGTTCAACTCAATTAAGCATTGCTTTAGTCTTTGTGCTCCCTTTTCTTTTCAAGTCCCTATTTTGCATGTATGAACATGATCATCCAATACTGGCAGATATCATTAGAAATCTTTGCACCTTGATTACAGGTGCTATATCACAAGAAAAAATGAGAAAGAATTATTCGTTTATTTCCAAAAAAAAACAAAAAACCATAAAGCATCCTTCTTTATGAGTAAATTGGTCCACAATCAGAGTACGGTGGGCTGTTCTTGTGCGGACAACAGAGTTATGAGGTACAAATGGGCCTGATTTAAGGTGACCAGGCTCCAGCACTACCACTCCTTTATCTTGGACACAGGCTTCTACTATTCAGGTTGACTGGTTCTTATGACAACTTCAATTTATATTTGTAAAGCTACATATCAAACACAAATAAACAGAAAAATGTATCTGCCTAAGAAAGTTAAAATACAAACGTGTGAGAAAAGAAAAAAAAGAAAAGAAAAGAAAAGCAAACGTGTGAGAAAAGAAAAAAAGAAAAGAAAAGAAAAGGAGAAAATGGTTTAATGGGGGGCTCGCTTTCTAGCACGTCTTGTCGATTTGATGCATAACAAGTTCGACCTAACCACCCAGCTACCACCACCGTTCTTACAGAAAACCTTTCGAAGTCTCGCGAGCAAGGGGCTGGCGTCTCATATGCTCTTCCTTTTTTGAAAACACCACACCGACTCCCGTCATCAGATTGGAGACACGTTTGCATTAATCTTAGAAAAGTTGCAATCCAGGAGTTACCAAGTGATTATAAGTGGGAAAGTAACATAATGTTGGGATACGAATAACTTTTTAACTTTGCATTGTTTAATGACTCAACACTCATATATGAGCGCATAAAATCACACTAAAATTATGATCATCATCTTGTTTTGGGTTTTTTTTTCTCCCCCCGTTTTTGACTAAGATTATTGCAGGATAAAACTGTCGAAATTATTAGTCTTGGTTCAATCTTATTGTTGATTTTTTCCTTCGCTATCAAGATTCTGATCGATTTGGAAGAGAGAAACCAAGAGTCATCTTTGAAAATATTCAAATCTCTCGAAACTATCTTGACGAAGGAATGATTTTTAGATTCGATTTGGTACCTTTTAGGTTAACGGTAGGCGCATGATAGACTGCAAAATTACTCTTTGAATTTTGAAAGGAGTTGTCTCATAAGCACTGTGGATTCCCAAATTTATTGTAATTCAGGAGTGTCGACTATATATTTAATATAACACCCATTTAAAACTAGATAATCATATGGAAAAATTAGTATATAAGATTACGTAGTTTTTATCTCTATTTTTTATGTTTTTTAATTTCATTTTCTTTTAAATCACTTGTATTGTGTCAAATTAATTTAATGTGATTGTTTAATTTATCCTTGTGACTTTATTTTTAAATGGATACTGTACCAATTAATTACTGGGTATTCTTAGAATATCAAACATTCAAATAAATTAATATCAATGATGACAAATCTCTCACTAAAATCATCAATGCATCATTACTAGCTAGCACTTTGAATTCGAGAAACTATTTCACTAATTTCTATACTAGCGAACTATAACATGTCAATCTCTTACTAATCAAGGGCATAAAACTATGAAAAATTATAATATTAGTAATATTCTTGTCAATATGTAATGTTCTTGTCAATATGTAATTATAATATTAATTTCTATAAAATTATTGTTAGTAATATTCTTGTCAATATGTAATTATAATATTATAAAATTATAATATTAATTTCTATAAAATTATAAAATTACTAGCAAACTATTATAAAATTTATTTGGTAAATTATTTAGACTTTCTGAAAAATCGAATAATCAATGATTAATCAAATGAATAACCAATAATTAATAGTCTTGCAAAATACAATGGTGGTCCAAAAGAAACAAAGAGATATTACCACCCCACTGCACAGATGCATATCCACATCCAACACCCAATCAAATAAAAGAAAATAGCTAAAAACGAAGCATCAATATTTAATTATTAAACCAATATCCTCTCACACCAAACTCTCATGTTTTGTTTAAAGCCATCAACTTAATTTATATTATTTTTTTGTCAAGAAAGTTATCTTTATTGCAATACATGCCAGCTGGATCTCAATTTTGTGATTGTTTAGTTTCGGGTATGGGTTAGGAATAGGAGACCCGAGTTTTTTTTGGATGGTGAGATTTTATAAAAAATAAGGAAAATTGAAGGAAGAAAAAAAGAATTCAAAATAGCGAACTTTTCGTGAAATTAAAGACAACCGGTGTCAATATGAGTCCAACGTTTCAAAAAGAGAGAGAAGACCGCCACATAATCGTCGGTGTTCGATCCGCCTTGAAAGGGGGCCAACAGGGGAGGGGTCGGTGGCATTTCTAGGTAGCCGGACCCTTTTGGTTCATCACAAGGACAAAGTATCCCGGCAATCGCGAAGGGGTTAGAGATGGGTGGTGAGAAAGCGCTCTGAGAAAAAGGAGAGGTAAAAAACACTGTCGGCTGACTCTGAAGCAACATCGAAATCCACGCTCCTGGTGATCAGCCTATGAAATTATGGACTGACCTGGTTTGCAGGCCCCCCTACTCTATATTCATTAATTATTCACGTGTGAAATTGACAGTCGTGTACGTACCATGAATAAATAAATTGACCGCACAGAACATCAGAAAAGCATCACAGATCGAAGATCACAAGCTGTTGAATAATGAATGGAAAGAAGGAAAAAATTATTTAGAACTTAGAAATGAATTTTGGTGTTTGTTGTATGGTTGGGAATTTTTTTAAAAGTGGTTTTTTTATAAATTTATTAAATTAATATTTTTTATTTAATTTTTTTATATAAGTACATTAAAATAATAAAAAAATATAAATTTAATTTGAATTAAAAATATAAATTAAAATTTTTCATAAAAAACAGGTTAAACAACCACTATAACACAAAAAATATTTAAATAAATGTTCAAGCATTGCAACGGTGCAATAAACTATATTATCTTGACCTTATATTGAATGTATACAGGTACGGATTCATGGTTGAAATTATTTTTTAGATTTTTTTGATGTATTTTTTAAATTATTAAATTAATATTTTTAATATAAATTTGAATAATTTTGATTTGTTAATGTAAAAAACAAAAAGAAATTATTTCTCTATAGTTTCAATTAAAAATCATTTTATATTACATTACAGAACACATACTGTACCTGCAAAACAAGTAACTCGAGCTCGCTGTACAGTATATATGTTAACTTGGAAATCTACGTGCCCAAATAATCAAAAAGTGGATATGACATAAATACCATCTTCTATAAGGGGCCAACGGCGCATTACCATGAGCAACAAATACCTGATGCAGAAGCGCGCGCACATATACATATCAATGTCAGATACTGCCGGTGAGTCTATATAGAAGAGTCTCAGGAAACTGAAGGACACGTTTCGGGTTAAAAAATCAGGTTCGCCGCCCGCCTCGAGGAACATTGGGGCACACAAGATCTCGGCACTACATGGACAACTCCCTGAACATGTCGGGAAGGTTTAAACCATAGATCAGCTAATTTAACACTATTCAAAAAGATGCTGCACTCTACGCATATATATATATAGAAGAAAGAATTAAATCAGAAAAGTACAGTAAGTTAGTTTGAAGTAGTTGTTTTCTAATGTCAATGTTACCCTTGCCGAGTTTTCCCTCTCTGAGAAGTAAAAAAGTAGATTCAACAACGAATGAACTTCGAAGTTGAGCATTCAAGTTAATTCTTGAAGTTCAATTATTCAAATACCCGTGGAAGTATGTTAGGAAGTGTTGTGCGAATAGAAGAAACAATAGAATATGCGTGCAATATTGTAGAAATTAAATTTTTAAAACTCAGATGTTATTGGAAGTATTAATTAGGAGATTTTCGTGGTCGTGCATCCCTTTCTTCAAGTTGCTTCCGAAATATCTTTTGAGAACATCACAGGAGAGCATTAAAAAGATAAGGCAGTCACCATATGCCAACTATATAAGAAATTGAGAACACCTCGTTCTGTTGCTTTTCCAGCCAAAAAAAACTTTGCCAAACAATTGCAAACGCATCACTAAAACACATTTCCAATATAATCTCAAGCGATAGGAGAGGATAAAGTTTGAAGCTAACACTAGCGAGTTCTAAGATGTTTCAGTGCTAGTTAATTATCAAAGAACCACTCATATTAATGAAGCTAAAAATCTGCAATGGAGGACTGGAAAAAAACACCATATACAACAATCCATCCCCTTTTTGATCCGTTTGCTTTTGTGATGTTATCCCACTTCACAATTTTTCATGGACTAGTATATGTTAAAATCACACAATTTTAGATACACAAGTCCTTAAGCTTCACTAACAACAGCTATCCACTAGCAATTCAGAGTTCAGCCATGTGAAAACAATTGGTTTACGTACGGATCAGATCTCGGAGTCTAGGTCGCATGGACACTTTCCCGCATATCAGAATCCATCGTCGATAATTTTCTTGTAATCAGAAAAGGATCATGATACAAAAATCTAATAAGAAGTTGGATCGTAGTTGGTTTTCTTTGGATGGAATGAATCTATAAATATTTTGATATTCTGCTAATAGAATATTCTTATTTTTTGCCTCTTTTTCCCCTCCACGGTATATATTATGCTATTAAATTTAGGATCCATTTTTACGTTTGACAACATAAATTTTTGTTTTTAAAGAAACAAAGAGAACAAGATTACGATTGTCATTTCAACAAAATATGGAATGGAATGCCTACTTGCGGAGTGGTAATAAAAACAACACTATTTCATGAAATATAATTTGCCCCCCTGCAGGAAACAGTGTACAATAAATGACTCGTGAAATCATAATATCCGATAAATAATTCGAGACATCACATAATATTTCGACACAAAAATGTCTGAATAAATACATTGGATCTTGACATTTATTTAATTACATAACTAAATATCCTTAAACTTGAGTGGGTAGAGTGATGGTCTCCAGCTCAAGCATGTAAACTAAGTATGTAACAGACAGCCCAGATGGTGAGAGTTGATTCATATTAACAATACCACTTCCCTGAACAATCCTGCACACTCAAGCATGTTTTAAGGAGGATTTTTTCCGGCCACTTGTGGGGGAATGCTAAAGGAAGGGAAGCTTGAGTAATTTGAGGGCTTCATAAGCTGGCCTTGGATCGAGAGGTTTTAATTGAGATATGTGCAAATAGATATCTTAAAGATGGGATATTACTAAAGTTAAGAGTACTAAAACTACTAAAGTTGATTTCAGAACTAAGCCATTAATGGACGCTTACTTCTCTCATACATGCCAAGAATGGAAAAAGTAACATAGATATTCACGCAATATTTGTAAGTTGAAATGTGTTACATTTATCAATTCAAGGCAAGTAATGAGTACCTTTCTCAATTTGATCAACGCATTCCAGGAGGTACGATGTCCCCGAGCAGTCCTTCATCTGTTGGAAGTTGGGGAGATCGCGTTGGCACTGTGTTGCACTCTCTTGCTCCAACTGGCAAAGGTTGCGACTGCACCACAGTACTTGGAGGATTTTCTCGGGGTAACTGCATCCCGGGATAATAAAATTGCGACGTTGGAGGAGTCATGTGACTAGCAAATGTAGCTTCATGACTGATGATTCCTCCTCGAGGAAAACCAACTGTATGATGACAGTGTTGGCCTTCATATGTGGTAATCACAATGGCGGGATCTTCAGACGAGCGTTCAACCCTTTTCTTCACAGTGCATTTGCTATTTGTACAGCGATAGTAGCTCCTGAAGAATATTTGCCGGCGAGATGGAGAAAAGTAAGGAATTAAGCTTTTACTTTGGAATTGATTTTACAGAGAACGTCAAGTATGCATCAGAAATGTGAAAAAAGAAAAAAAAGATAAAAATGAGAATATTGCGAGAAAACATATCCCTAACTCGGACACCACATACATAGATTTTATGCAACTTGTTTGAAAAAGCACCCTAAGACGTAATTTTGAGTGAATTATAACAAGGGAGGAGTAAAGGATCTATATAGGCATTCATAATTAATTACTTAATTAAGAGAAAATTATGCACTGCAAGATCAAAATAAGGGTAAATAACCAAAAAATGTTGTGAATTTCAGTAAAAAACTGAACTTCGTCCTTGATTTTAATTTTTTTGATTTTAATACTTTTAATTTTTTATATAAAAAACAAGCTTTTACGTAATTTTAATTAACACGATAGTATCTACAAAACAAGTGATTTGATAATGAAAAAACGATGGGGAGATGAAAACATGGATGGAGGGGCATATTATATATATAAAAATTAATTCACCGTACTCAAATAAAAAAAATTATAGTTTAGAAACTAAAGTTGATTTAATTTTTCCACCTTCGAGCTCAACAAAGATAGCACGTATGCTCTTAGGACAGTAATTAAAAGGAGAGGTGTAGTCATTACAGACCTGGGAAAGGGGCTATTTTTAACTGCCTTCTGTCCATATTTCCGCCATCGGTATCCGTCTTCAAGATGATCAACTTCACTTTTAGTCATAAAAGCAAAGCGTGGCTGCCGGATTCTTTTTTGCCCCTTCTTTTTAACCTTAGTACTCCTACAAAATATTTCACCTACGATTATCAAAATAAATAAATAACTTGAAAATTAAAAAGAAAGAAAGATAAAGTAGATGTATTTTCTGATTAATAACTTGATTGAAAATAGATTAATCATATATAGTTCTTAGATTGTATTTTGTCACGTGTATCAATGTACATTTCTCTCTGGAAATCAATAGCCTGATTTGAACCACATTAAGATCTATCCAGTCTAAGTACACATTCCAGTAGGATTAATTTGTACTAAATGAAAAGATGTTATCTTTCAGATATTCAGAAGGGAAGTACGTACTGAGGAGGGAATTACTTGTAATCTACCTCATTGGCATTATATGTCTATAACATATACACTGTGAGGGGCAACATGAAATGATTGACAGTGAAGAAAAGATCGTTACAAAAATCAACTAGAGAAGTAAAGCTAGTGAAGAAAATCTAATTCATAAACTACAAATTAGTGTATGAACAGAAAGCGAGATAGAAGAAACTTGAAAATAACAACGCATATTCTTGGCAGACACGCATCGCATTCAAAATGATTACAATTTGCACCTCGACTATCATGGGGGGGGTGAATATAGAACATAAAACAAGCAGCAGCACCACGATTTTTTTATAATAAGAAGAAGAGAATATCTCTTTACCTTATTTCAAACAAAAAGCAATGCCCAAGCAAATCAACAAAAGCAACATTTTCTCTATATTCTCTATCTCTTTTACTTACTAGTACTCAAAAAAATGATTCTTCAATGCATGTTCATTGTGCAGTGTTAAAAAAAGATAGAGAGCACGCCATTCCCGCCGCAATAACGGCGGTGGACGTGGTTTCTCTCAATTATGCTTCTCACTTAAGCTTTATTCCGTTTAATTACCTCATCTAGCCCCGCACTTCACTCCAATTACGAAACTGCCTCCCCCCAAGCCACCCCCCAACAACCACCCGACCCCTTTCTTTTAAATTTTTTTTTTTTTGAAAGTTTCTAGATCGTACGGACGCGCAAATTGCACTCTTTCTACCTTGAAAGCAGAAAAGGCTGTGCAAAAGGGGGGGGGGGATTCGATCCTGTTTCTGATTTTATCCCTCGTTATTCCAACTACAAAATCTATCTACTCTATAAATTCTTTCCTTGAATTTCAAGTTATTTAAACCATTAACCATATTGTTTCATGGATACTTGAATATCCAAACAAGTGAACTCACGGTATCTCAGGCGGTTTCCCGCCGGAGCCCGTAGACTTATCGGGCTGATCCTCGCTGGAGCTCGATGATACTGACGGGTAATTTGAAGTTGAAACGTCAGCGCCACCACCACCAGACCCGGCCGGACTTGCCCCTTGCAATCGTTGAATCTCCATGTTTCCCGCCAAATCGGACCTCTCTTCTGCTTCGACCGGATCCAGGTCCATAAACCGGGCTGGTTCATCCGATTGAAGATTCCAGCCGAATTCGCTGAGTATGGAGTTCTCTCTTTGGTTAGAGAAGAAACAATTGGCTCTATCCGAGTCAGGCCCGAGTGTCCAGCTTGACTCGCTGGTGAACTCGGTCCCTGGATCAGGATTTTCTGTATCGTCCATCAAATAATTTGCAGAGATCTATTGGAAAAAAGTTGAGTTTTCGGAGAGAACAAGAGAGTGAATCCGAGTGATAATAAAGGAGAGAAAAAGTTGAGAGTGGGGAAATACTGAAAAGATAGGAGTGAAAAGGAGAGTGAGCGCATGTGGTTTCTAGAGAGAGAGAGTTAGGGTTTTTGGGAGAAGTGATATGAAGGAAGTTCGTTGTGTTGGGAAAGACGCGTTGTTTTTTAACTTTCTTTCAGAGTGTTCGAAGAAAGAAAACTTTTTGTCCTGTAAAAATATTAAATCTTTTATTTTTTTATCACCGAAAAACATTGAAAGAGAGGCAAAGGAGGGCGGAGAGAGAGAGAGGAAGAGATAAGATAAAAGATGGAAAAATTAGGGATGCGTCGACTGCATAATAATAATAATAATACGGGAGGCTCATAATAAGGGAAGGGGATGCGGGTGGGTCCCTTACGCGCATGAATAAATAGTACTGCTCCATTGTTGTTGTAGTGGTGGTATTACTTTCTGACTAGAGGGTAGCACCCAGTTTTTACCTTCAACTCTCTGTGACACTGCTTCTTCTGCCGATCTCTCCTTGTCTCCTCCTTCAGTGCGGCATGAAGCTCTAACAACATCTATACGACTCTCCCCGACCCCCATAACACATTTGCGCATGAGATGAAACTGCTTGCCAGTACTCAGCTGGCTACCTTCTTTTATATTTTTTAATTTACTTCTTGTTTCGTCTGTTTTTCTTCATTTCCCTTATAATTTGTCTAAAATTTGATTGTGAGAGGGAAAGAAGGAGGGTTTCCCTTGAAGATGGAGGTCGCAGGACGGAGCAATTAGGAGGCTGGCACCATTTTCTTAATTTGTATGCCTTATTAGGGTGCGTTTATTTTGGTAGTTCAACTGGCCTTTTAAATTGCTTTTTATTTAAAAGAATATTAATTTAATATTTTTTAACATATTTTGATGTTTTAGTACTAGGTATATAAAAAAATATAAAAGAATCGTATTAATATATTCTTAATTAAAAAAAACATTTTAGTAACCGCGTGGGTTCTAAAAGATGAAATTATTGCTCCGCGATAACTTGTTTGAATCAAAGTCTTCGGTTTATAGGAATCGCATTGTCTTTTGTGGTCTAGTTAAGAGGAATCTAAAACCTTGAGAAGCAAGAGAAGTAGAAAACAATGCGTATTTGACCGAATCCACTTTGAAGATTGGGGAAAAAAAATATCAAAGATAATGTTTCTGGACTGGACCAGCTAGCTAGCTAGTTTCATAAGAACCACAGGATTTTATTCTAGTTAGGAAGGGAGGGACATGCCACAAATACTAAATTTCACAAATCACTTATTCAGGAATATACACGCTAGGAGTAAGATTAATTTTCATGATATATATATATATATATATATATATATATATATAAAGAGA
>NW_011499845.1:3484513-3488787 GCF_000495115.2 Populus euphratica | reverse complement strand
CTCTATCCATGGAAAAAGCGGCCAAGAAGTCCTCTATATATATATTTAACCCCCACCGTTCCTTGCGTGCTTAATTTCCTGCAGTTCGTGATGCGTAGCATAATTTGATCATGAAATTCTCTGCTTGTGTCATGAATATATACAGGGAACATAGGCGTCTAGGAAGGAAAAAGTCAGGCAAGCAAACTTTGCTGTCAGTCGTCAATAATCAAAATCCTGATAATTGAATCAGATAGCAGCCAGAGCTAGGCGTTAGTTTGGCAAATGCTTTTAGAAACTTACAGCCATCAATCTTCAATGTCTAAGATAGAAATATGGCGACGCCGTCTGCGAGCGTAGGAGTTTCAACCAAACCTACAACTAGAGAATAGCTATCGTGGCCCTAGATAGGAAAGAAGATGAGAGAAATCAAGATCATCTCCGTAGCTTTAGCAAGGGGACGGTCATGGAACAATTTGATTTTTAGGCCTTGGCCCACCAATACAGCGATTGATGCTGACAGCAAAACTACGTTTTGGGGTTCATTAATTCGAGCTTATTAAACATTAGGACATCTGTTAAATACAGAAAATAAGGATCAGCTGCACGAATTTAATTACCCTATAAATGACACTTATGATGACAATGAGATGAAATCATTTCTCATTTGGTTGGAAGCTTGAAATGGATAGCCATATCTCAGTCTTCTTGGAAGCTTTATTTGACAATGGGATTATTCCTTCTATATGATGAAAAGTTGCAATCCCACAATGACGCTTCATTGTATCATGCTTTCCTAAACGTCAAGTAAATTTGCCATGTTACCTAAAAGGGGGGAAACCCTTTTTTTTTTTTTTTTGATTGGTCAATTTTATGGCTTTAATTTGTGAGCAAATTAATACGATGAGAATTTGCAAGATTTCTGTAGTTATGTGGGGGTTAAGCCTATGTAGTTGTTTGATCGGTCTATGTTATAGCTTTTTGTGAACAAACCAGGTGATAATCTGCAAGGATTGTGTGCTTAATTACATGAATTAAATTTCTTTCAAGTTTCTGCTAATTAACATCATGCATTCATGTTAGGTGGTCTGGCCGCAATATGTTTTACTTCTTAAACCTTTTTAAGAGTCTTAATGACGTATATTGTCGTAATTTTTTTATTTCTTAAAATCTTTAAAATTTTATTTTAATTATTTATTGCTAATTTGATGGTAAGATGTGTCTTCACACGAGCTTGCGCATCAATATCGATCGAGTTCTCTCTCCAAGCAAGCGATATTAATAAAGGCGCGCATCCTACATCATCTTCACTCATTCAAAGAAATTTAATAAACTTTTTTCTGTTACTGCCTCCACGATTTAAACCGAGAAAATCAAGGAATAAAGCAATGCATCTTCACCGTCAGGCAAACCATTCGCAGTTACTTTAATCATTTTATATATTTTTTGAGATGAGTTAGTTGGCGTTGGAAAACCACTTTTCCTTGATTGATTTTAATTTTTTCCAGTTAAATTCCATTAATTCCTTATGAATCTCAGCTTATATATCATTGCTTAAGAGAAGAACCAGGAATTTAGGATTGGAGGGAAAATAAGAAATCAAGTGATTTTTTGGATGCAAAACATGTAAAATTGAGACGTAATTAAGAATTTAAAAATTGCAGGGATAAAATGTTAAATTTCCCAAATTTGGGGTGCCATGGCCCTCCACCCTTCAATGCAGTTCCGTCCCTGCCTACCGGAGTTCAACCAGTAAAAATTTCTTTGAACTTCATGGACTTCTGACAGCCCATGAAATAGTTTTCAACAGCATACAGGGTTGAAGGGTCTGCCATGGAAGCCAACGTGGTCCAGAAGACCATCTCTTTAATTAGTGGTGCTAGTTTCTCAACCGCCGGTTCTGCTTCTAATAATAGACAGACCTAACCAAGTAACTACAGGCCAATGAACAGTCAAGGAAACGATCCTCTTCCATCAAGGGAATCGCCCACCTTTAACTAGAGGAGGGGGATTCCCTTGTTAGATTTGTGGTTTCAAAAACCACACAGCAGATCGTTGAAGGTATCGATCGCTATGAACCCCTAACTCTACCGTCTATTCAGCCACTCTATCATGTACTCCTTAATTCCCAGATCGTTAGGCTAAAGTTAATAATTCTCTAGGATTCATCTATCAATTAATTAAGTTTTAAAATTAAAGTGATTATTTAATATAATATGAAAATCTTAATGAAAAAACAATTACGAATTTAAATTTTACTGTCTTAATTTTTTTTTTATATATAAAATCAAACATGAGATAATGACAAGTACATGTATATATGGAGAGGAAAGAGTTTCTCTGGCATATTTAACTACCCGAGCCGACTGGAAAACGAGGGAGAAATGTAGCGTTCGAGAGCGAGCCATAGATAGTAGAGAGGATAGAGTAATTAAGGAAATAAATTGTTTTATTAATTTGGATGGGATGCATAGATGGCCTTTTCCTTAAAGTTCAAAGAAACGCCTCAAGTATTTAAAGGGCGGGCATGAGGAGTGGGGACGGATTCGAATCTCTTTTATGAATAATTAAGCTAACTTGATCTTTAAGCAAGCCCGTCGCTTTCACCGAAGTTCAAGAAGGATCCTCTAATCACTGATTAGCACTGGCTAAAACTTAAAAATGAAAAAGCTTCCATATATACATGCATCTATGGCATTTTACACGATAGCAAAAATGCTTCACCCGTCACCGCCTGATCAATCATGGATCTAAAGCTGGGGAATTCCCATGCTGATGCCCGAAGAAAATGTAGGGCCTGTCGTCAGTGAGTTACAACTCGAAAGATCTTATTCGAGTATTTTGTATGATGTGGTCATTATATTCACGTGAATAATTGTTATCGAAAGGTCAACACGGTCACTTCATGGAATCTTCTAAATTTAAACAAATTAGCTGGGAGAGGGGAAATCAGATCGAGTGGTGGCGATCAAGAAATGTGGCTTGCGGGTTGTGGGAGCCCCCGCCGGGCCTCCTTGACTATACCCCGCCATATCTTATGGTCTAGGGCAATCAACATGGTTGTTTGCATTGCCATGTTGACTTTACCGTACGTAATTAATGCCCTGCAATTCTACAGAAAAATTTACGCTCCTCGTTGGTTGTACATACGTAAGTGTGGGTCTATATATATAACCTGGTTTGGGGTTGGCTAGACCATGGATCTGGTGGATGAACCTATAAAAATTAAAAAGTAATATTTAAAATTTTAATATTTTATATAAAAAATTAAAAAAAATTCATATAAATATAAACTATATATAAATAATAAATTTTTTAAAAAATAAAAATATTTATCTTACATTAAAAAAATATAACTTTTTTTATTGTGAATATAAAATATATATACTAAAGAGTTTTAAATCTCATATTAAAAAAATAGTATTTTTTTAATATAAAATATATATACTAAAAAAATTTAAATTTCACATTAAAAAGATATTATATTATCTTTTTAAGTTGAAGTATATAAATCAAAAGGTTTTTTATCCCACATTAAAAAATTAACTTTTTCTTGGAAATATAAAGTATATATACAAAAAGATTTCAAATTCCATATTAAAAAATAATTTTTTTCTTTGAAACATAAAATATATATACTAAAATATTTCAAATTTTATATTATCATATTACTACTACTTGTAATTTTTTACGAATCACATTAATCGTATTAACTTGGTTACACTAATTAATAATTAATTACAAGTAATAACATGCTTTCCTGCCCTTCAAAAATTACATGAATATCTTTACATTATAATAATTTACATAATCAATCAAACTATATATGTGTGTGTAATTTATATAAATAGAAATATGTGTGTTGTTCTATTTTTAGGAGCATTTAAGAATGTAATAGCGATTATGTTTTTAAAGTGCTTGTTTGTTTAAAATATATTAAAATAATATTTTTTTTAAAAAATAATTTTAAGATTAACATATCAAAACAATATGAAAAAAATAGAAAAAATTAATTTTAACTAAAGAAAAAAATTAATTTTTTTCAAAAACATTTTGAACTTAGCCTGGGGTTGACCCGGACATGGACCTAGTTATGAGTTTTATGGGTCAACCTGAAAAAATAAAAAAATAAAATTTAAAAATTTAATTTTTCGTATGAAAAAATTAAAAAAAAAATCATGTGAATATAGGCTATACACATTATAAATAATAAAGTTTTAAAAAAAATTAAAAATATATGTACTAAAAAGTTTCAAATCTCACATTGACAATATATTATATTATCCTTTTAATTT
>NW_011499845.1:3445975-3484118 GCF_000495115.2 Populus euphratica | reverse complement strand
AAAAACATACATGAGTGGTTACATGACCTCCTGTATGGAAGAAGGCACCGTAATACAAGTGTGTTCCACCGATTCTACTACAATCTTGATTATAGCATATCATATATAAAAACTTTGTTGTCATAATCATATCTCATCATTCATTTAATGTTAATTGAAAACAACATCACGAGCACCACTGTATGTATAATGTTATATAGACTGGTTCCAAATATGAATGGTCAATTCGATGTTTCATTAATTTACTAAGCTGCTTTGAATATTGATTTAGTTAAATTTAAATGATTTAACAGATCAATAATAACTTGATCGAGTCAATGAAGTTCTGAGCGCCTTGTTTAATATAAATTCTATTTAAGATTGATAAATAATTCGAGTTTTCAACCTCACCATGCCCCATATGGAGTTTGAGAACTATTTGAACTACTACTAGGCAGGCAGCTAGTCGGAACTTGATCCGAGTGCCTTCTACCAAGGAATTTGAATAAGCTGAAAAGAAATCTTAAATCACCGAACTTTTGTTTGCTTGCTGCTAATTCTAAGTTGTCTAGCCTTATTCTCTATAATTGAGATATTCTTTTTTAATCCTTTTCTCTTTGACCATTTAATTTTCTTGCCATGCTTCATAGTAGAGAATGCACATTCATTCCGTTTGGAAAGTTACAGAATTAAAACGAGTGAGAAGAACAAGAACGGAGGTAGAGACCACTAAGGAGTTCACCAAGATTAAAAGGAGCTAGCTCCGACCAAACTAGAGTTAACACCGTTTCTTTCAAAAGTATTTTGAATTAAATGGTTGTTGATATTTGTATCAAATTCTTTGTCTTAGCAGTCAAAAGTGTCAAATAACCACAAAATTAACTACAATTACATTTCAATAACTGTTACTTCAATTTAATAAGCTTCAATCAATAATCAAAGATAATATTTGATTGATGACTATCTTATTACACATACATTGGGATAGCCTTGAAATAACATAGTAAATTAATTGAGGAAAGAAAGGAACACGAAAATAGAAATGACGAGGCATGCATACATCCGCTTGCAAGTTTTGAGGACTCGTAGTTCTTGACAAGGATTACTCCGGGACCAACTAAACCTATGTTAAGGCCCATTAATCAAAGGAATACACTGCGGATTGTCTATTTCCTGGAAAAAATATGGATGCCTAGCTTTGAAAAGTTATTTTTATTTTTCATTTAGTTCGATTTGATATTAATGGGACAGCAACGTATATTGCAAGTCTAGCTGTACGTAATTAAGTGGACAAGGTCAAGACCGAGCAGTCATGAGCTTCCGCGGGCACGGACTAGATAGTGAGCAATAATAAGATGGAAATATACATGGGCCATGCGGAATTTAATTATGCCACGAGCAAAAGCATTGAAGGATCTTCGTGGTATAATCATAAAAAAATTAAAAAAAATTCTCTTGTTTGTAAATGAATTTATAATCATTACAGTTAGTGGTGGAGAGGGCATGATTTTTGGACAACCCTGTGATATAAAGAGCTACAGACTTGGCTAAACGAAAGGGACATTTGCTATAAAGTCACGATGAGTCTCGACCATTTGTCACTACCATGATTGATAAGTCAAGGGTCATGGGCTAAAGCATAGTATAAATTATAAATAGAAACTAACGCTTCAACCGTGTAAACTTCAGTTTTTTTAATGACAGAACTACATGGATATTGGAGGTTTGCGATCTCTCTCTCTCTCTCTCTCTCTCTCTATATATATATATATATATATATATATATATTCATGTTGTATTTTCAGATAAGGTTGTGGGTATCATGATAAATTCAATCTCTCCGATCATGACTTCGTGAGAATCTATGAAAGCTTTGCTTTTTGGGATTCATGGCAATTTGCTCTGGGGCCAGATTGAAATTTTTTTTTTAATGTAAAAAATTAATAATCAAGCATTTTAAAGAATGAGAAAAAAATTCTTGACTTGATATTATAAAAAAATTAAAAACAATCATGATTATCAATATTCAAGAACACAAATATACAAAGATGAAGTCTGTAAAAAAAAATCTATTAACAAAAAAAAAATTAAAAACAAAGGACCAACAAATCAAGATTAAGTTGTTAAAACTTGCAAGAAAGGTAATGTGAACTGGAAAACCCAATATAAAGCAAAATAGTGGATTGGTATATTACTTGAGTGATCTGAGATTTAGGGTGAGTTGGGTTGTAAAAGAATTTTTGAGAGAAATGACTTGATATGAAATTAGCATGGTTAATATGTGACAAATCTACTAAGGCATAGTTGACTTTTTTTAGTTTGTTATATAATATTATTTTTATATTTTTTATAAAACAAAAAAAATTATTTAACTTGGACTAACTCAAGTCAACAAATTTACATTTGACTTAATATTTGACTCAGATCCACTCCTGAAAAATGAGATGATAACTTTAAATTCTGAATTAAATGACAAAATATAAAAAAATAAATTAACATAAGAACTTACTACTTAATATTTGACTCAGATCGACTCCTGAAAAATGAGATGATAACTTCAAATTCTGAATTAAATGATAAAATATAAAAAAATAAATTAACATAAGAATTTAAAACAAAAATCAAGAAAATAAAAACCAAATTTAAAAATATTAAAACGCTAAGATTATGAATCCAATGATGATATTGAAAATAATTTAAAATTAGATAAAAGAGCTAAGAATCAAAATTTAAAATCAAAATATTGAGGGTCTAGCCTTAAATATCATAAAACTTTGAATTAAAGGATAAGATTGAAAAGAAAAATCAAATTCACAAAAAAATTCCAAATAAAAAATAAAAATTAAGATTATAGATCGAAGGATAAAATTAAAAATAAATTAAAATTTCATAAAAAAAAAGATAAGAATCAAACTTAGAAATTAAAGTATTGTGGGTCAAATATGAAATGTCATAAAATAAGGTAACAAAGTTGTTTTTTATAGCCAACATGAAATTCAACACGAAGGAGAAAGAGAAAAGGAAAAGAAAAGGAAAGAGTAGCCAGCTATAAATCATTATTAAAAACATCATATGAATCGCTTCATTTGAAAGAGAATGTCGTGAAGCTTCAAACACCATAGTAAAAATTATTGTTTTTCTATCAAAATATGGCTCATACGCTGCTCAAAAAACATGAAGCTACATTTTACACGTATTAATTTTTTTTTTTAAATAATTTTTAAAAATAAAAAATAATTGAATCACTCCTAACCTGACTTAATAATAATAGAAAAACCTATAGGAAATGTAAAAAACACCCTTGGGCCAAAGCTTGGAAATATTGATTTCAAGAGCATTATAATCATTGTATGTTTTTAGAAAAACATTAAAAAAAATATCCCTTAAAATAATTAAATGAAAATAACACTATAAAGTTATTTAGTAATTTTATTGTGTTATAAAAATACGATACAGATATAATGACCTATATGAATTCGACAATTGTATCTTATAAAAAAACTGAATTACCCTTCAAGCAAAGCAGGTTATTTTTACTAGTGAGGGGTAATTTAGTAAACTTATTATACACAACCCAATAAATTGTGAGTACATGCGGCATGAAAATCTAATATCTTTTAACCTTGGATATAATATAATGAGTATGAACGTATGGGAAATTTTTTTCAAGGAATTATGTGGGGCACAAATTCTGGGTGAGAGAATTTTAAAGAACGGTAACATTTGACTCCAAAAAAGAGCAAAATGTTAACCTTGTAATATAATGGAAAGGGTAAAGGAGTTTTGAGGAGAACTTTATTTTTATTTTTATAAATTTCGCTTTATTTTTTAAAATATAATGTTAATTAATTAATTTACACCTTTTCATTTTGTACCACAAGTATAATATTATTTATTATTTTATTTTATTTTATTTAAAATTTGTTTTGGTTAATAGCGGCAGGGATTTCCTTTTACCCTAATTTTTTTTTTCAAATTTTCTTAAACATCCTTAATACTTCACTTCTTGACACTTTTTACATCCTCAATGCATCGAACACAACTTTAATGTCTAAAAACCACACATCCTTCACTATCGCTCACGTTGAAAAGGACAACGAGAAAGGTTTTCTGATTTTATGTATATTTCACCGATTCAAAAAAAATTCAAGCATTTTATTTGCAAAAATTCCAGATTGAGCAAGCAGATCAAGCTTTCTATACGCTTCGCAATTATTTTCTATACGTTTGCATAAAACTGGTTTATAGAATGCCTACCACCTGCTGGTTAGGTAGTATCTTCGAAGCCTCAAGCTGCAATGTTGTGTTGGGGAGAAATTCACATATTTTGTCACACTTTCATTGACTTGCACTTGGTTGGGCTGTGAATGGAAATAATGGCGCCTCGCGGGGCACATCAGTTTGGTCACTTGTTTTTTCTTACTTTATCATTGACTTCAGTTTGGTAGGGAGTGTAGTTTAATGGGCCTATTAATATTGGGGACATGCCTAACTTGATGAGAGAGATGTCTCTAACACCAAGCAAGCGAGTAATTAAGGCAAAAGTCTCCCTTTTTATCTCTTAGAAAGTGGTGCATGTTTCCTCCATTGTCGAGACTTTTTGATCCGATGATTACTCTACTCCGTAGAGGTAACTTGCACATTCATTTCAATCGGTGGCCTTGTGCATTGGGAAGGAAAGCTTGAAAGCATCTTTTGGAAAGTGTTTATTCTAAATCGATTGGTCAGTTATCCCTCGAATGTTATGTTGCTTTACACAATAATTCCCATTTCCTTGTTTATTATACAAAAATATATAATAATTTATATGCGTTTAGTAACTCTTAATTTGTAGTTTTAATTACTATTTATTTAGCTATAAATTCTCTTTATAGGTTTAATAATAAAAAATAAAGTAACTGCTCATCTCGACCTTTATAACAAGGTAACATTTGCTAATTTATATTGTATATGCTTCCACAGTACAATTGCTAACATTTGCTTCAAAAGGTCATCCATGCCTGCATCATATGATTAACAAAAGGTCCTCTGTCATAAATTCAAACATCCTCTTGGCTTGGACATATGTAGCAAATGCTTTGCCTCCAATTATATATATACCCTAGGAACATACTTTGCCTCCAAATATATATACCCTAGGAACAGAACATACTTTGCCTTTCTTTCTTCAGAAACCATTTCTGTCATTTTCTTATAACAATAAACAATTCCCATTATATTCAGTAACTGCCGCTTGTATTCGTGTATGCACTTAACCTGAGAATTAGAGTTATTATTTGTAGACTCAATATATTTTTCATTTATAAATAATATAAATATGAAGAAGTTATCTTTAAAGATGTGCTTCTTTTTTTTTTCAACATCACCGATATGAAATAAAGTGAGACCAATAAAACTCAAGACACTGTTATCACCATTAATCGTCATCATTCCCAACTTTTCAACATAAGTGCCAAAGTTTTACTCAGAACTATTTAGTGCCAGAAACCAGATATCAAGAACCATACACAAAAGGACCAAAAACTGCTTCCTCCAGAGTTGTATAATCAGATAAAGCAGAAACAGATCTAGGAAATGGCAGGCAGGAAATAACCTGTACATCAAACATTGCATCAGGATTGACAATATATCCAGTCTTCTCTTAAAGAAAGGCCTCAACCTTGATCTTGTTTCTTCTTTTTGCTTCCATCCCACTCAGATTGAAGGTCCTCGGAATAAGAAAACTGCAAAAACTCACTTGTCTGTCAAAATATGATATGTGCGAAACTGATGAGGTCAAATTTAGTGGTCCCAAAATGTAGATGGAATGCCTCGTGTCGTGCAAGATTGGGACATTTAAAACATGTGCTTGTGAAAATGCATTCAAGTGAAATCCCAATTTGAATGTCACCAGATATCTAAGTTGAGCACACTGCAACCTGTAGGCTGTAACGTAGCAAATAGCAATTTAACTTCCCAAGGGTCGACAGTATCCAAGTGTTTATGACCCAGTCATCTGTTATAGTACTTGGTTATGATTTTACCTAGTTCTGGATTGCAAAACGAATCCATCTTCTTGGTGTCGCCCCATTTGTTTTATTCTGAAACTTCTCACGGCACAACTGTCAAAAAATTACCGATACTGGAATTACTTTTGTCATGAAGAACATTCAATGCACAGTAGTCCTAGGAAAAATAGCAGCGCTTCAATTTCATGAGAAAGTGATACGAGGAAGAGAATAGCATGCAAATTCTCTTACCTTATAGAACTCATTAAATACTTCAATTTTTACTATTTCACTGTGAATCTCAGCAGCTCCATTTACTGAAGACATAGATTAGCCACGTGGACCATCTTTGGCAGTTTTGGATATGGTTCAAATGCCGCCTCATTTGTCTCATCAATTTCCTATTGTTCAGACTGTTCTTCATCAGTAGATTCAGTTTCTTCATCTGAGACTTCAACTTCCTCTATGGAGTCAACAGCAGAACTTTCTAGTTTAACTAACAATTCTAGAACTGACTCAGGCAACCTGACGTTATAAAAAATTCTCATTTGCTTTAGCTTTTGCCGCAACAAGTTGAGATCCTCAGCGCCATACTCCACAACTATGGCATGAATCAGCTGGATAACAGAAGAAAAAAATTGATCTGAGACAAAATCACCATGTCTTTCTAATATTACCTCTTCATCAATCATCCTAGAGATCTCAACATGCCGAGGCAGCAGTTCCTGAAAAGGTCTAAACACCATTTCTCCAGAGCCTCAGGTAGAACTGTTTGATTTGTGCATACAATAGTTCTGCATGTATCAAAAGGTCCAAGGAAATATTAGCAACCACAAATAGAAGCCAGCATATAGTGCAACTAATTATTCCGAGAATGTTATCATTTTGTATAAAACTGTTTTAGTGAAATGTTGATCTTTGTATGGATCAACTATAATTCATGTGCATGCAAATGTGCACACACATAGGCATGACATACACTGTGAAACAAGCATAGTTTAGTTACTGCACAACTGGTAGCCACATAAGTGCAAAACCCATGCTGGGAAGTACCTCCAAGTAATAGCTTATGCTTCCTTCCAGCTCCCTTCCAATCCATCAAAATTCTTATCAGCTCCGGGATGCAAAGTTTTGGACAAGTATCATTCATTTGCACTGCAAAATTTTCCCATTTCACAGGCTTCCCTGATCTCCTTTCCAAGTGAGCAATTATGTGTTGGAGAGATGCAAAGCATAGTGTATATTGTTGCTTCAACCCTAGTGTCTTACTCTCTACAAATTCATCCCCGGGGTTCAATATGTAGCAAATCTGATCACAACAAATCATCAATTGGAACCATCAGCTTTGGCATTAGAAATATTAATAATGACAATAATAAACCGTTCCTAATCAGTACAAATATGTACTGAGGTGCTTTGAAAATATCTGGACAGAAGCACGCATACAATTTGCCATATTTTGTGATGAGCTCTTTGAACAAGCCATACTTGGACCTGAGTCCATACCCCCAATGCAGGACAATTCAGTGTTGGTGGTGTCATTGTTGATAGAATTTCCAGCTTTGTTCGACCTAGACTTGACAAAATAAGAATTCTACAGGAAGCTATTGTAAATCACAGATATGATGCTCTTTGCAAAGCTGAAACTTTCAGCAGTTTGCTTTTGTTTGTATTGTGGTTTTTGTATATTGTACAAACCTTTTAAATAATTTGCTTAAGTATATTTTGATCAATGATAAATTCGTTATAAAGAAAAAAAAGGTATCTTGAGTTAAGAAAACCCAAATCATATCACACTCATAAATCTGGTGACTTAGCATAAAGTAAGCAGTTATCAGCCATGATGACTGAAAAAAAAAAAAACAAAATATCTTACTTGTCCGGCGGCTACATCCTCCAACTTTCTCAAAGCATCAGCATAGGCTCCTGAAAGCTCCAAGTTTCCAATAGCAATTACCAATGCTCTACCCTGCAAAATAAAAAACACAGTACATAACAAATCATCAGCACTGCAAGTAAAAACCAAACTAGCATAGCAGCATTGGTTTTCAATAGTTGTGGCCACCAGAAAACCAACAGTACTGAACCTGTAGGCACTCCATAGACAGATATTATGCCTGCTTTACATTCATCTTCTCATAGTACTCATATGTGGCATTCCAATTTATGAGTAGCGAATCGCGAACGCTCTCTGCAGTTCTGGAGAGAATGATGGTGTGAATTCTGCATGGTATTTAATGTTGGCTGCAATAGATGCTGAATCAGGTTCCAAGGTATCTAACGAAGCTGCAAACACAGTATAAAAGCACATGCGCAATATCAGTACATGCTGTTGAATGAGAGAACGCGAAATAGACTAGAAAGGGAAGAAGCTTTCGAGTAGCACAACAAGAACCTTCTCCATTGACTGTGGGATCTTTCAATCTTGCCTTACGCCTCTAGCAATGTTTTTGAAAGACAAGTTTCTTCTTCTTCAACGAGAAAAATCGTGGGGTTCTAGAAATGAATAGATTTGAAAGGCTGGTTCTGCAGACTGCAGTTGAAGCCTGAAACACATGTGGAACCTGAAACTGAATTTCAATTGAGCCGCAGAGAATGGTAAAGCAGCCATGAATTGTTGTTGTTCTCTGCTCTTTTTTAGATGGATTGGTGAAAGAGAGAGTTGGGTTTTGGTTTTTTCTCGTGTGATAGTAGCTTTCCTCCATGCTCAAGACGAGGGAAGTATCGATCGCAGAGAGTGAAAGAGGGAGTGGGGTTTCGGTTTTAGATGCGTCTTGTTAAGTAAGCCCAATTAGGCCCATAACCATATCCCCCTTCTTAAGTCAGCAACCAGTTGGGCTTGATCCAATAGAAAACGAAATTTGAAAAAAAACGATGGGCCTGGTTAGAGACATCCAATATGGACTTTGTCCACCAAACCAGTTTTTCAATTAAAACTCACGGGAGAAAAGGACAAAAGGATCCCAACGGTCTAAAAATTGAGGGGGGACTCGTATCATAACAAAAGCAGACTCTTTCTTCCTCCATGAAGACGAGATTTTAGCCTTCCTTATTTTACGCAGTGCCTCCCATCTGTTTGATTCATTCAAACATAGACAGATAGGCAGACAATATTTACCAAAAACTCTCTCTTTCTATTAGAAAGGAGGAGTTTGTTTTCGGGTAACCATTCTTTGATTCTCATCCACGGGCTTTACGTGAAACTTCTCTTGGCAATCGGAAAGGAATTATAATTGCTGCTCTCATTCTTCATTCTGATCTCAGGTACCCATTATTTGATCTCTTTCCCTTCTTTAGTTCCACTTTTTAATGTGATGTTCTTTTGATTTCTCCATCTTGCATTACTTCGAAGCAAGATGATTTTTTCCCTCATGCTTATCTTGCTTATTTCAGCACGGTTCTTGATCTGTTTGCCTTATTTTCTGGATAAGATTGAGAGATTCTAGTTTTGGTTATTTGGAACGTTAATCTTCAGTCTTCAGGGATAAATTCCGTTGTTCGTTTCATTAATTTGGCATCTTTCTTTTGTTGTTGTGTTCAAGACCCAAGATAATCAAAAAGGAGGAGTTGGGATTCCATTTTCAGTGGTTCCTCCGTTTTTTTTCTTCTTATCAAATCTACGACCCATTCATATTTGTTAACTTTAATGTCTTGCAAAATTCTGGTTCTGTCTTTCTTTCTCTCATCTATTTATGTTAATTGGAGTTATGTTGGTAATTGATTTCTGGGTGTTTTTAATGTTTGTGTTTGGCTTGAGATTTAATACTAATGGTTGGCAAATATGCTGTTAGCATCCTGAAACATTTTCTTAGTAAAGAAAATAAAATAGATTGGGAAGAAAAATCTCAATTGCCATTACAGCTGATTGACGCGTTTTATGTTTAGGTATCAGGATTGAAGTTTCACGCAGATACCATTGTACCCTTTTCTTGGGTTTTGCACTTCCAACCAAGGAACTGTCCAATTGACGTGCACAGGTTTTGCTCATAGTTAAAATGTTTGGATTTAGGAAATCACCAGCAAATAATAAACCTACTAAGCAAAGTCCAGTGAACCCTCCAGCCTCTTTTACCTCTAACCCTTTTGATTCAGATGATGAATCCAATGCCAAGCAAGCACTTCATCACGGAAAGCGAACTTCTTCTGAGCCCATGCTTAATGTCCCCAGTGATGCTTTCGATGATAGAGAAGGATACAAGAACGATTTCCGTGACTCAGGAGGGCTAGAGAACCAAAGTGTTCAAGAACTGGAGAAATATGCTACCTACAAGGCTGAGGAGACAACAAAGAGTGTTACTAACTGCCTCAGGATTGCCGAAGATATCAGACAAGACGCTACAAGGACTCTTGATATGTTGCATGCTCAGGGTGAACAAATCACCAGGACCCACAACATGGCTGTTGATATGGATAAGGATCTCGGTAAGGTAAGCTCAATGCGTTGTTATGAAATCATTGTTCGTTCGACTGTTTATAAGAATTGCATTAGTCGAGGTGGAAAACTGATGGTTGTTTTATTTAAAAAGAATGGAGAGAAGATGATGGTAATACTTCTTATCTTATTATCTCCAGAGTTTAGACTTGGTTCATTTTGGCTAATTCGGCCTACCTTGGATCAGTACTTACGAAAGTTCCGTGTTATCTGACTCTAAGCAATAGCAAATCCATAATGTATCATGTTAGGTTGAGCAATGTGTATATTTATGTCATCAACAGGCCCTTTTCTTATATGCTTGTGTGAAGATAATTCTGTTTCAGTTGAATTTGATAACAAGACCAAGGATTTTTTCTACATAAATTTCATGCAATTCAGCATATGCTTTATTGGAAGGCAAGACCCTTGCAGGGGATGCAAAATTTTGGCCATGCCCCCTTATGGCTTTTTGGTCCTTAACTTGCATAAGAGAGTACGTTTACGAGGCATCAGTTCAGTTAGATAAGGATTGAGCTCATTATTTGCTTGATTAGATGTGAGAAAAATTTTGTAGAAAGAAAGCATACCTTGAAGATATGTTGCATACGGTAAGGCTTGATTTTTAAATTCTATAAAGATAATCTGTCATTCTATTACAGTAGTCTGCTTGGCTCAAGAAACTAAAACGAGGACAACTCACCCAGAAAAAAAAATACAGATGTAAAACGAAAGGAAGCTTTTATTTTGCTTTACTGTTTACAAAGAAACATTACCTGGTAATGGATTACCATTGAAGAGCATATATGACTGTTTTGAAAAGACTTTCTTCTTGGTTCTACATTTGGTTTTCTTTGATCTCGTTTCCTGTATCTTTCCATCATTTCACAAACAGTTGGTGATAGCTTCTAATGATCTCAAACTGGTAATATCAGGGTGAGAAGCTCTTAAACAATCTCGGAGGCATTTTCTCTAAGCCTTGGAAGCCAAAGAAAACCCGGGACATAACAGGACCTTTGATCACAGCAGGTTTCTAGCATCACTGGCTTGTTTCATTTTCTAAGAATTGTTTGCCTTGTGTTCTTCTTTGAACTGCTTTACTGGCTACAGATAAACCTTCCAAACTGAACCAATACAACAGAGGAGAAAGAGAAAAGCTGGGTTTAGCTCCTAGAGGACATTCAGCTCCTATAACACCTCCTCCTGAACCATCAAGCGCACTGCAGAAAGTTGAGGTTAGTTTCCTTGGCTGGTGATTGGAACTTGGGAGAATTTAATTGTAGTGTAATATTGGAAGTTATGCATAAATGGCTGTGATGATACCAGGCAGAGAAGGGAAAGCAAGATGATGCACTTTCAGATTTAAGCAACATCTTGGGTGATTTAAAAGGCATGGCAATTGATATGGGAAGTGAACTTAACAGGTCAGTTTGACGTCACTCTCGATGGAAAAAAATGATGTTTTGGTGCATTGCAATTGCAAGTTCGTCATAAACATTTTTCGCTTCTCTTCCTAGAATAAATCTTGAGAAGCAACATTCTATGCTAGCAAAGCTACTGTCTGCCTCATTGCAAGTCCTGTTAATTATGTCATTGATGCGATTTGTGATCTTATTGTTCTAAATTATGTCATTGATGCAGGCAAAATAAATCCCTTGATCACCTTAGTGATGATGTTGATGAGCTGAACTCTCGAGTGAAAGGAGCTAATCAACGTGCACGCCGTTTGCTTGGGAAGTGAAACGCCGGGCAGCGTGTATCACCTTCAGCTACTGAATTCAGAATTCAGTTTACAGAACTTCTGTTTAGCTATTGCAGCGGCAAGTTTTGTCAAGTCCCCAGTTGTATACAAAGTGCATGTGTTGTTTCTCTTTCAAGATACTGTTAATACAAAATCTATTCCTCGCTTCTTTGGCATATAATTTCTCCACAATGATGCATCTACTTCACAGACTCACAGGTTAGGAGAATCAGGACTATTGATGCTCCACTGACAACAAAACAAAAGGAGAGAGAGAGATCTCCCATGAAATTATGTGAGCTCTATTGGCAGTGACATTCAGATTGTGTTACTGTATAAAACAGTTAAACCATTGTCTTAAACCCAGGATGAAGCAATTTATAAACAGAATGCAATGAGTTTGCAAACAGATTAGTTTTGAATCCATTAAAACATATCCCTACAAAAACGTGTAATGCTTTTGTTCTCACTAACTAAAGACCAAAGATTGGTATTTAGTATCTACAGGAATGATATAAAAGCATAATGTAGTTTTTTAGCCACCCAATTTGCCGAAACAACCAGGAAGGCTTCATTTACATCTACAAACTAACTAAAAGCATACCTTCTTTAACTATATATTACAGATTATTGTTATCTCTTCACATTTTATTCTGTCATTATGCACAACATTGTTTATTCGTTTTTTTTTTTAATTTTAATCATTGAATTTTTATTTTTTTATTTTATTCTCACGTTATGTTTGCAACATTTTATTTGTTAGGCTTCGCTTTTCTCGCGTATATGAAGTGTAGGGAAAAATTCTAATGATCAATTGAAGATTAATTTTATAAATTAGATTTAATATTATAGTTAAAAAAAATTAGACCAAAACAGACCCCCAATTCAAACGGCACAAAAACACTTCAATTTGGTTTAAAAAATTCAATTTATGCATCATTTAGCTCCTTGAGTTTTAGGAATTTATGTTTCAATCCTAAAATTCATTTTTTTTCTTGTTTTAGTCTCTGAGTAGTGAGGGAGAAGAAAAAAAATCAGCAAAAAATAAAAAGAGAAAAAAAAAGTTGGTTGGGAATATTTTAACCAAAAAAAAAATCAACCTTGACATATATGAGCTCGTCTAAAAGAAGTTTTATAAAGATAATTTGAAATTTTCATCTTGTTAGAAAAAGTAAATCAAGGTGCAAGAGAGTTTTTTAATTAATTTGGTTTTTTAGACTGATTGTATGGTATTTTGTGTTAAAAATAAATTTGATGAAAATTTTTTGAGGTTCGAGAACTTGAGCCTTGAATTTCTAACCATCAAATATGATTATAATTTGAGCTAAAAGACAACTTATCAACTATCTAGATAAATAAAAAATTCTTTTTTTATTTAACAAAAACATGTTGTTTATTTTTTTAAAAGAAAAAATTAGGCAACATGAGTCTAGTGTTGCAAGCCCATGCATCGCTCACAACCTCCTATAATTAAAATACATTTAAAATATTATCCAATTCCACCTGTGAGTTATTATATATGAAACTAATATGTATTTTAATATATATATATATATATATATATATGTTCAAGAAAAGGCAGTAAAATAAAATATCTATTTTATTATTTCTCATCATAAAAATTTTTCATTATAAATTTATATTTTTTAATTGAAATTTATTTTACATATTATGATGAGTTTTTTTTTTTTTTAAACAATGTTTTTTATATTTTTTTCCAAAAAAACACTTGAATAAGAAAAATAATAATTTAAATAATATATTTTTTCCTTCTCGATTCAAATGATAAACATTTTAATAAATATTTATTTTAACTCTTTTTAGTTTTTATTTAAAAAATATGCTATCAATAAAAAATAAAAATAAAAAACATGTTTTCATAAAAAAATTACATGAAAAAAAAAATCCTTCACCAATTTCTCTATGATTTAAGTTGTTGTATTTATTAAAAATATCTATTTTAATTAAAATATAACTGGATAAAAATAGATTTTTAAAACTGCTCTGAAAAAAACGAGCTTACTCTAGACTAAAAGGAGGGCTTCATTTTAGCACATCCCTAATGACGCCCGCACACGAGCGCTCCGAAACTACAAGGAAACATGTACTGCATGCATGTGCAGCCAGCATCATAATTTCCTCGTAGTCTTTCAGATCTCCTTTCTTTTCGCAGGAGTCTAGGCCCAGCTGGCCCAGTTACCATTTTGCTTCCTGGAAAGGGAAACGTAGCCGAGAATATAACCCACAACAGAGCCCCAAGGACGAGCACCCCTTGAAATACCATGGGAAAGTAGAATCAATCACCTTAATCCTGTCTCCAGCTTCCTTACTAATACTGTCACCACCACTGAGAACTTCTCCAGATGCCAATATCTCCACCATATCATGCATCTGTCCATCCTGGTTCCCTACAAAGTAAGTGTTAGCTTCTCCTTGAACTCGCCCCCACGGTACAAAGACCGGTCAGGCTGTTGAAAGATTGGATGATTGGGGTGGTCTGGTCTTGGCTCCCAGATGGTCTGTCAGTCTTGTCCTGCCATACCAATCACAGCATGGACCAGAAATCCCTTCCAAGTGCTTCCGCAGGTGAAGTTGCACACTGGACTGAACCTTTCATATTTATGCACATGACCCCACAATGCAAGGGTGACATTGCTTTTCGCAAACAAATGTTCCAAGTGCTCAAGCATTTTGTTCCTCAAGGAGCATCCCTGTTTTTGTTGCTCTAGTTTACATTGGTCTGTGCCTTTGGACCACCACAAAAGGGGTCTTGCTCCAGTTAACTGATTCCAGATCTTGCTTTACAAAGTTATAGCGGCTGCTCCCAGAAACGAAATTGGTCTTAGTTGATATGTACAAAGGTTTCGAGTCCAGGAGCACGAGTCCCAGTTGACTCTGAAGAGTTCCCTGGCATGTTAAATTTAAGGCTGCAAGGAACCAACATTCACAACCGCCATCAGTTCCGTAAACTGCATTGGACCAATCCGGTTTCCAGGGCTGTAAAAGCCAATTATACTAATGATTACCAATGCACACATGGTATGCGCACTTTGGATGCAACAGGTTCCACTTGAGTAAAAAAATGGTCCCACAACCATTAGCAGTCTCTTGCATAGCTGATATCTCCAAGAAGAGAAACGAAAGCAGGCTTGTCACCAATAGCTTCTATGTCACGGAGGATCCACTTCATGGTTGATATGCTTCCGTCTTGTGCACTGATAAAGGTAGCATATGGTGTTGGAATTCCCATGTCTCCGAACAGGAAGGCCATCGTTTCATCCGAGTCTCCATTCCGTGAGACAAAACTCCGAGTCGTGTTCCAACCCTTAGAGCCACTTCCATCCAGTTATCAAAATATTTCCAACTCAGATGGTGGACCAGCTAGCTAATTGAAATTTATCAACTACAATTGTCGCTGCTGCAGTGACGTTCGTAGGGTCCTCTGGGCAAGAAACAGATGATACTACCTTCATCCACTCATGAATATTTTACAGAGAAATATCACAGTGCAGCTGGCCGTGTGAAAAGTGCCAACGAGAGCAGAATTTTACACTCTAGGTGACCACAAAAACTGTGGTTGACTTCTGTTTTGATAATTGATGTCATATTGTTTCTCAAAAAGTTTAAGTTGTTTGGCAGTCAGTACAAAACAAGGAATACAAAGAGAGATTGAAACAAATTATTCAGCTAACAACTTGTAGTTTTAAGACTATCTAGGTGGTGACTAAGTGGTAAAGATTTGGGATTAAGAGGTTTGCTCTTTTTGTGGTCTCAGGTTCGAGTTCTTGGTTGCTTATATTATGGTCATTAGAGACTTACATAGTCGTTAACTTTAAGACCCGTGTAATTAGTCGTGGTACGCACAAATTAACCCGAACACCCACGTTAATCTAAAAAAAAGAACGGTATTTGTAGCAGAATGCAATCTACAATTACACAGCAAGTAGAAGAAAAATAAATGCAAAAGGCAATAAAAAGCCGATCCTTAACTCAATTAGAGATCCCATGAAAAGCATGAACCTGACGTAGGGAAAGCAGGAATTTTTGTCTTTTCCCATGTAGCTTTCATCCCTAAAGGCATGGATGTATGTGATTTCGAAAATATAAAAAAATAAAAATAAAGAAATTCTACCATGAGGCAAACAACAAGGCAGCTCCAAAAAAGCAACCAAAACACCGTGATGGGCCAGGAAATGGAACCCGACCAGGATTGCCAGGAAGGAGAGGAAGATAGGAACTTGTAGCCGGTGGAGTGCTCGTTAAGAGAGCCAGTAGTTGAGTAGAGACCGAGCCAATTGAGTTTGGAAGGTGAGTCAATGTTATACCAGGAAATGATTGCTGTCACCAGATTTTTGGAGGGTTGTTGGGGTAACGGAGATTGTGAATTTGGGCTTTGGAGAGGGAAGTTTGAGTGTGGTGAGAGAAGGAGAAGGAGAGAGAGTTTCTTCGTCTTGATATCTTTCGTTTGTGAGGGAGAAACTAGAAGGTGAGTTCGATTGATCTTGTTGAGTTGGGATCTGAAATGTGGGTGGGCTAGGCTTGTTGCCATTTAGTTGTTTCTGATTGCGAATTTTCTTTCAATACTAGCCATCTTCTTCTCTATATTTTTTTTATATAAATATTTAAATTAGGTTGCAAGCACTTTAACTATTTTATTTTTATACATTTTTAATTTATAAAAATATTTTAATATATATTTTTAAGAAGATTATTTTTCATAATCTTAGTAAATTACTACTATAATCTTTAAATTTACCAACAAAATTTTCTTTAGTATTTACACTATCATTCTATTGGTAATTAATTTACCAATAAAATCATCAACGAAAATATTTCATCGATGAATTTATCATCGGTAATTTTTTGTTTATCAGTAAATTTATTGGTAATAATATTTAAAAAAAATTAGTAATAAAAAAAGTATTATTACAGATGGATTTATTGACAAAAAAAATGAAAAACATTATTTGTTTCATTCCACTAATATTTTTCTTGTCAAAATACAATATGTAATTCCGCTGGTAATTATTTAAAAATATTTTTTAAAAAAAAATCAAAATTATAAAATAATTAAATTAATATAAAATTAAAATTATAAAATAATTAAATTAATATAAATCAACACCCTATAATACTCAAAATACTTGAAAAAAAGAAGAAGAAAATCAACTCAAACAAACAAAAAAATTCAACTAAAAAAATTCATATGAAAAAAATTTAAATCCTATAAATAAATCAACTAAAAATTTATCTCATATGAAAAAAAATCCTACAACAACATTAATATAGTTATTAATAACAAAAATAATTAAAAATAAAATAAAAAACAAATATAGTGAAAAAAAAAAGAAAAAAAATCTTACCTTGATGTAGTTGTCAATAAAGTTAAGAAGAGAACAAAATTCTTAAAGTGTATTAATTAAAAAAAATTAAAAAAAAAAGACATACTCGAGCATCGAAAATAATATAAGGAGTTAAAGAGAAAAGAGAAGAAAAATAAATAGATATTGATATTTTTTATATACGGGATGAAGAAGAAGAAGAAGAATAAAGGATATAGGTCTATTGTGAAATTAGACATTCTAGACTTTTTGTTAGGGCATTTTAGCCATGGATAATTAAATATTAATATTTTAAATTATCATGTTGATGATTTTGTCTGCAATGTTTAATTTAAATTTTCAATTTAATAAAAAAATTTCAGAAATCATCAAATATTATCGACGACTTTTCAATTCGTCGATAATTCTGTCTGTAATATTTAATTAAAATTTTTAATTTAATCTAAATTTTTCATAAAACCGCAAAATATATTCCAACTACTTTTCAATTTGTTGGTGATTTTATCTGTAAATAACAATAATTAATGATGCAACCGGAAAGTGAATAGTTTCAGAGCTCTCAGAAAAATACTAACAGAATTTTTGTCAGTGATTCTTTCTGTAACTGATATGATGAATAGCATTCACAGTTTCTCAACGGTTTTACCGACGGTAATTCTATTGGCAAAGTCATCATGTTATTATTTTTTTGCTTTATTTTAATTATTTTGTTTTTTATTGTAATTCTCTCACTACATAATAAATAAATATTTTCATTGATAAAATCCGTTAATAGATTTATGATAAAAATATATTTTTAATATTTATGTTTATATTTATTAATTTTTTGATAATGAATATTCATGCCAACGGATTATTGAAAATTTAAATTACTAAAAGTTGTTTTCGCGTTCCATGCTGTGGGACATAGGCAGATCCATTTGCGGTAGTTAATGGATCTGTGCATGATTTTCTGTGTAATTTGCCATGATTTATAAAATAAAGATCATTCCCACTTGATAAAAAATATCAATACAGGATAAAAATTACATAACGTTCTACTTATATATATATATTTCTTAAATATTTTTAAAGTTTGATTTTTTTATTCACCTTATACTGGTTTGGCAAAGTTAAAAGTGTTAAGGGTATGAAAAGATATTAAGCAATGAAATGTTTATATTGTTTAGGTGAGGGTAGGGAAATTTAGAGATAAAATGTGGATCCTGATATAAATCACTAATATTTAAGGAGCATTTGTTTTGTATAAATTTTTATCAATAAAAGATATCTTGCAATATAAAAAAGGGTCTTGCGATTATGATGTTGCAAAGGAGATAACAGTAATGATCATATAAGTGAGAGTGTGGAGGTGGTAACGGGCAGCAAGAATATCGCAAGCCTTATATTTCGTGTTTAAGAGACTTGATTAACTTTTTTTATTTTGGTATTTATTTTTTGTGTTTTAAAATTATTTTTAAAAAAATTTATTTTTAATTTTAAATTAATATTTTTTAGTATTTTAATATGTTAATGTTAAATTTAAAATATAAAAAATAAGTCTACTACTCTCTAACACCTCTTCGTTTTTTTAAGAACACAATTTAAAAATCAAAAGGATAAAAAGGAAGGGGTATTTGGGTCTTCTCAAACACAATAATTTAAAAAGTTGTGCAATTTACTGCTATCTTAAAATTTAATATGATTGTTTGTAATATAATATCAAAATATTAAAAATAATATTAAAAAAATATTATTAACATATCAAAATAATTTTAAAATACTAAAAAATAATTTAAAATGGTGTTTTTTTTAAAAAATAGTTAAACTGCGATACCAAACAATAAATGAACATTATTAGATCTTGAAACAGGAGCATACTTATCAACCTAATACAATATCTAATCCGATGTAGGCTTAGAATGATTAGAATGACGCGAAGATCACTAGAATAATTTAATAGACTAGTTATTTGAAAAGATCATATATGTATATATATATAAACATTAAGATTTTACATTGTGGTTGTATTACATATTACTATGGATTGGGTAGTGTCATTTTTTTCTTTTTTATTTTATTCGTTATTTTTTTCATTTTTAATTTGATCTTTCTTATGCATAATTTGTTGCTATTTACTTTTAATTTGTTAATGAATGATATAATTCAAAGACAGGGATCATAATAAAAAATATAAAGAAATTAGATGGGGCATGAAAAATATTAATTTTGGTGTCAATATGTTATATTTGGTCAAAAAAGTTATAATAAAATATTATTTGGCATTGACCTTGCTTATAAAAGAAAATTTGAGCTCATCTTTTTTTTTTTAATTTTGGATTTTTATTTATTTTAAAACAATTTTAGGGTTATTTAAGATGTTTTTGATAAGAAAAATACTTTTAAAATTATATTTTAATTGAAATATCATAATTCTAACTTTTCAGTGACTTTTTAATCATCAAATTTAATGTTGGAATTTAATTTTATCTATCTTATTTAATAAAATTAAAAGGCAAATAACACAATATACCAAAAAAAAACTTTGCCCGCAAAGATAACTATTTTTTCAAGTCCATTGGGCAATGCCAGCCAAGCCCAAGTGTTTGTTCATTATTTGATGGGTCTATTATTTTTGTTCATTTATTTTTTTAATTTATTTTTTTAGTATAAATAATTATATAAAATTATACTAATTTTATAATTTAGATTGTGAATTTAATAATTTAATATAAGTTAATTTTATTTATTTATTTTTAGATTGATGTTTTCTTAGTTCACCTCTCAGTATTAGGTTGATTGATAATTGGATTTTATAACTTATTTTATTTTTATTTTTGTGAGGTTATCTTATTTTTATGACCTGAGACACGAGTTTAGTAGGTTAATTCAAGTAATTTTTTTTAGATTTGTTTTTATATTTTTTTGAATTTTATTATTTAACTCATGTTGATTTAAAATCATGCTTTATAATTTGTTTTAATTTATTTTTTATAAAATCATCATAATTTTATAATTCAGGTGATGAATCTTCATCATTATTCCAAATTAATTAAGTTAATTTAAAATGTTGTCTCGTGGTTTTAAAAAACTATCACCTTAAGTATTTCATAATTAAACTATCTTTTTACTATATCTCTGAATTATTTCTGGACTTAAAAAATCAACAGGGACACTTTAAATTAACTCCCACGCAATTTAAAATTTGTTTTCATATTAAAAAACATGCTAGTAGTGCCCGACATCTTGTTCCTTCAAAAAAAAGACTTACCCGGGGTCAATAATATAAATAATTTGGCTTTTATTTTATTTTTTCAAGGTTAACCTTTTGGTTATGCCAAATCTTAAGCGGATCTCACATGATTAATCAATTTTAATCGAGTCAATTAAGTTACACTGATTAATGTCCCAAGTAGTTAATCACAAACTCAATCCGAGTTAGATTTGAAGTAACTGGCTTGATTAATGTCCCAAGTAGTTAATCTGGTTTGATAAATGATAATTATGAACAGTCACTTCAAGCTGGCCCTTTCAGGTGGGACGTGCGTGAGGCCATATTTCCCGTGACCTCATCAAGTCATAATAAAATGCAGTCCTTTCATGGATCCGAAGACCATGACTTTATCTGCAACATCCGTGAAGAAATTGGAACGAGACAGTAAATCCTCTGAAGTCTGGGCAACGGTCTCCAGCTCCTCTTCCCCAATGACAATCCTAATTAATGTGCCCAGATTTAGGGTTCCGGATCCACGCGAGCTGTACATGTTCACGAACGTTTTGATCCCATGTATATTGAAATATGGCCATGCAATTAAACGGCAGAGAATATGCGTGGATCCACACACACACACACACACCCCCTCCCCAACCCTAGATCCACACACACACACACCCCCTCCCCAACCCTCCCTTCGCAACTAACAGTTGATTTTTTGGTTGTGTCCGTGTCAAGCTTGGATAAATAATATTGGATTGTCGGTCTACACGAATTCTAAACTCCCCGTCCTCTTTTTTTTTTTTTAAATAATAATAATTGTTTTTTAAATTTTTTTGTTTAAAAACATATGAAAATAATAATTTTTATTTTTTAAAAATTATTTTTAACATCAAAATGATTAAAAAATAAAAAATAATTCAAAAAATCACAAAACATTATTTCAAACATAAAAACAAACAGGACTGAATGATGCAATTCACCCCAGCTTAACCTGTCTTTTTTTCCCCTCGCAAACCCAAATCATTAAGTGTGGTCATAAGAAAAATCAAGTGTATTTAATTTCAAGCTACCGTTTTAACGCAATGCAACGAGATGTCTCAAAATGGTCCTGCCACGTAATAGAAGAGTATTAAATAATTTAAGTATTAAATTATCTCCGTCAACTTCACTAGCGGTCGACACCCAGTTATTCAGATGAATATATATTTGAGTCAAATTGAAAATATACAATCTCAAGTTCTTCTTTTTATCGTAATTATCTATTTCTTTTATCAGTCTCGCAATCAATTAAAAAAAATGTTTAGAAACATGATAATACTTATTTTTTAAAATATTTTTTATTTAAAAATATATTAATACATTATTTTTTTATTTGTAAAAATTTATTTTTAACACAACACATCAAAATAATTTAAAAATAATTTTAAATAAAGAAATAAATTTTAGCTAATATCGGTTTGAGGAGCAATATAGTTTGTACCCCCATGAATTCGTGACTAATTAATTTGACGAGAAAGATAAAAGTCGATTTCCAGAAAAAGTGGCCCCCTTTGTTCTTTGACAAATTATATTCGCATTAAAAGGGTTCTTCATGTTTCTCTTGCTTCGCATTAAAACCCTTTTCTTCTAACCCCATCTTCCTTTCCTTCCTTTCTCATTTCTCTCCAAGCGATCTCTCCAACAATCGCTATCTCCCTTCCCCTCTATCTCTCTCAACCATGAAGAACCTTTTTTCTTCATCCACCACCTTGTCTAGTCACGGCCTCCTAATCTTGGCTCTGCTCCTCCTCTTCTTCTTCACATCATCAACCGCCACTGGAGTCCCTACCTCTGCTTCACTTGAGACATCTTCAAGAAACCAGCACCACCGCTTCAAGAGTCAACACCATTCTTGTGGTTCTTTCCCTCGTAAAAGCTCCTCACGTTCTTGGTGCATTCGGTTTCAAAGAATAAACGGGCGGCGACATCTAGGGTCACCACTTCCACCACCACTACCACCACCTATTGAGATTGATCCAAGATATGGTGTTGAGAAGAGGCTAGTACCTTCTGGGCCTAATCCTCTGCATAATTGATCAGGGTTCTTGATTTGATCACCGTACCTATATATAATTTAACCAGTAATGTGAATAGACTCAATACCATCTTTCATCTCTTCAGTATTATAGCACTAGCTATACTAAATATGGCCAAGTTCTTTCTATATTTTTTTGCTAAGATTTTCTTCTTTCTGGAATTATATATGATCGCTCTTTGCATTTCCTCTCTGGTCTTTCTTGGTCTCTACTTCATGACCTTCTCATGCCTGCCTAAATTATTTCTTGAGCATCTGGTCTACTGATCGAATTCTTGAAAGGAGAGTTATGTATTAATTAATGGATATGCAGTACTGACTATCATGCATGCAGAAAAGGATCAGCTGTGCTTGTGTTTGATTACTAGATTGTGTTATTAGAAGATGCATAGCTTGTAATGTGGGAGAGGGTTGAAAAGTTAGGGGGCAGTTAAACAAGCATGGAAATGGTCTTCATTTCATGACAAGTTCAGCTGTGGATGAATCCTGGTGGAGGTGGACTTCAAAAGAAACCGAGTTGCGTTAATTTGGAGCTGTATAAGCAAAAGTCAATCAAAGAATGGAGGCTGGGGGCAGATTTGTCTCCCCATGTGGGTCCGCAACCACAATCCTGACGTCGAGGGTATATAGTTCAGTAGATTAATCTAAGTTTCGCTGTGATCATTTTGTTTATACTGTTGCTTCTCTTCTCTCAGCTTTGTCATTGATGCATTCATAGTCAGCATCTCGCTTGTTTTTGGATGAATACACCAATCACTGTGGAGCTAGCTAGCTCGTTGGCACTCTAACTGGGCAATGCACCTCTGCCTGTTATGTTATACGTACACAGATAGTGTAGAAATTGGTAGTGGACGTTTGCTTTGATTTATGCAATAACCTTGCCCAGTGTGGTTTCACATCACGAGAATGAAGAAATGCCGGAGCATTTCTCAATTTTCCTTCTAGACACGATCAAAATGGAACCGTCCAAAAATGGCTGGACAAATCCATTTTTGGTCTGCTTTGACAGCATTATAACTAGTATTTTTATTGCTAACCAAGGTAATTTTACCTTCGGGTCTTCCCTTTTTGTGCATGTGCTCCAAGAGAAATCTGCAGAAAATGGACAAGTGCGCCAGTAACATTTCTTAATTCAGATAATCCTGAAATAACTTGTTCTGAAAAAATCTTCAATTTTTAAACGGGAAAGCCATAAACCTTAATGATCAGATAGATCACAGTCATCCTTTTGTTTAAATAAACACAATAATTAATCACTGTTTTTTCAATTAATTTACACCGATTGATCTTTAGCTGACATGTGAACAGTTTTGGTTAAATTTAATATTTGATTTGAATGGGAGTAGATGGAAGATTCAAATTGAATTAGAAAAAGAAAAATCATGAAATACAAGGGTCATATTAACAAATTAAATTGATGAATGGCTGGATTAACAATATTAAATAGTGAAAGGACCAAGCATGCATTTAATATTGATAAATGGATAGCTTAACTATGTGAGTGGTTGAGATTAAGTTAATTAAAATTAAAAAAAAAGGGCGAAGAGATAAAATAGAATATGGGAATTTGAGAGATAATAATAAAAAATAAGAAAATAAAGAAAGGCCAAGGTTACTAATGTTTTTAATTAGGCCAGAAAGAATTTGTAGTTTGTAGTTCAGTTTGGAAAAGAATTTTAATGACATTCTATTTGCATATACATGCAGCATATACAGTAATTGTTTTTTTAATGCAGAAGTAACTGAGCATAATTTAAAAATATATAAAAAAAATTAAACAAAAAAAATAAATCAACTAAACTTTGTTTGGAACGAAATTCCAAACTGCCTCCAGAATCCATCACGTAAAAAAAATCAAACTCCGAGAAATCTTACTGATGGATTTCGTCTTTCACAGGGTCAATTGAGTTACATCATGTGTTCTTAGAGATCATTGTACAGTTAAATCATTTAAAATAGACGCCGATAAAATTAACTAAATATAAATGCTTTTAAAGTGTAACGAGATCAAGGCATTTACATATGCTATTAGAAGTCGTGCTCTGGGGACAATTGTAAATGCCATCACATCCCAACTACAAATGCCATCAAACAAGCTATTTTTATAACAATTGTTTTGTTTTGTTATATTCACCTGTATTATGTATGTCGGTGAAAACTTTTTTCAATCTAATATTTTTATTTAATTATATAATAATAAAATATAAAAAATATCTTTTCATTATAATACTCTTTTCTAATTCATCTGCTTTTTTTTTTGTTTCGACAATAAAATTTTATTTCATTTGCGGTGCACTTTATTAAATAAAAAGCAACTTTAATAATTTGAGCTAAAAAAATTAATTAAAAACTATTATGATCTCTAAAAATTTAATTTTAAATTTTTTTCACTTAAAAATACTAAAAACGATCTCAATAGATCTATTTCAAATATTAAAAAAAAAACATGTAATCATTCTAAAAAACTAGAATTCTAACTAAATAAAAAATAACTTCACCAATCTGAATTTATTTTTTAAAATATATATGAGGAAAAAAATTATTTTCATTAAATTTATTTCTACTTGATGAATATATTTATATAAAGATTGATCCTTTTAGCTGCTAAAATACGGCTGTTTGAGCACCTTTTTTCTTTCTTTTTTTATTCAATGAATTTTCTTTTAAATTTTAATAACTGAAAAGCAAATAAAAAAAAGTTTTAAAAACTGATGACATGTGAAACTCTCAGAATATAAAAAAAAAATTGAAAATTTTAGTTAACAAACTATAGTTTTCAATGCCCAATTGGAAAGAAAAGAAAAGAGGTCTATGTTTTTTAAATGTTCAGTTCGATTGATGTGGCTTAAAACAAATATTAACAAGTTTCACAAATCACAAATTAATTAAGTGTTTACGAGGTGTAAGTAAAAAGTCTGAAAAAGAGGGATTCACGGCTGTGATAATATATAAATGTTTTTAAAAGTGTTTTTTATTTAGAAATAAATTAAAATAATATATATTTTTTAATGTTTTAAAAAATTAATTTTAATATAGCATATATAAATTTAAAAATATATATAAAAATATTTTTTAAATTTGACTGAAATACTGTTTGAAATACAGTTCAAAACAACTTATTTCAAAATAATAAATACTTTTTTAAAATGTTTTTTTGGAAATATATTAAAATAATATATTTTTTATTTTTTAAAATGTATTCTTGACATGAATATATTTAAATAGTATTAAAAAATTAAAATAATAAAAATTAAATTTTGATTAAAAAAACAAGTTGCGGGGTCTTAATAATATCGTAATAGGTCAAACTTCTGGGAATGTATTTTACATTTTAACCTAAATCGAAAAAAAAAAGTGGCAGGCATTCCATTCGACGTTTTCTGAAGCTGAGTGAAGAAGAGCCAAACACCGAGTCCGAGTCCCGTTAGTGATGGACTTATTAATAATTAATAATTTACAATAATAAAATAACAGTAACAGTAACAGTAACAGTAACAGTTCCGAGTAAATAGAGTAATACTTAATAGATCTTTGTTCTATCTTCTCTTCCATTTATTCTCACATAATTTATAGTGATCACACTCGCCCGATCTTTTCTTCCTAAATATGGCGCGTCCATCATTCTCCTTCTCTCTCATCCTTATTTTCCCTCTTCTCTTCCATCTCGCTCTCTCCAAAACCCTTAAACGCGACGGTGTTTCTTCAGATCCCTCTTTTCAACTCTCTCTTTAAACCAAATTATCTCTTCAGATTGATGATTTTTTAGTTTGTATTTGTTTTTGCAGTGAAAGCTTTGAATGAAATAAAGGCATCGCTAGGTTGGAGAGTGGTGTATGCTTGGGTCGGCGACGATCCTTGTGGCGACGGTGACCATCCGCCGTGGTCCGGCGTCACTTGCTCAATCGCAGGAGATTATAGAGTCGTCACTGAATTGTAATTACTGATAGTTTGATTATTTTTTATCTCAATTTGGTAAATATAGAAATAGGGTTTTGAGAAATATTGAAAATTCGAGGTTTTTTATTCCTTTATTACTGGTTGCAGGGAAGTGTACGCAGTGTCCATCGTGGGGCCATTTCCTACTGCTGTAACCAATTTGCTGGATCTTACCAGACTGTAAGATTTGGATTTAATTTTTTTCAATTTTGTTGATCTATTGCAGCAGCTTCTGTTTTTAAATTTATGGACTACAAGTACAAGCGTTGCTAATTTAATGAAGGCAGGGCGGTTCTTTAGTTGATAGAGTTCATGTATTGGAAGTGTTTGTGATTTTTCTATACGGGGTTTTTCTATACATTCAGGGATCTGCATAATAACAAGCTCACAGGGCCTATTCCTCCGCAAATTGGGCGATTGAAGCGTCTTAAGATACTGTAATAGCCCTTTTCTTTTGCTTATTTTAAGTTTTTACTCTGTGCTGAATTTTTAAGCTTTGAGTTAATTTGGGCTAGTTGTTGCAAAGTGTGATTCATTATGTTGGTGTTCTGTTGTTTTTGGGTCAGTAATTTGAGGTGGAATAAACTACAGGATGTTATTCCTCCTGAAATAGGTGAACTGAAGAGTTTGACTCATCTGTGAGTGATCTAATTTTCTCCAATATATAATATGATGTCGTTAGGGATTCTTTCATCCGAAAAGTCATTTCATGTATCCTTTTGCAGTTATCTGAGCTTCAATGCTTTCAAAGGAGAAATCCCTAGGGAGCTTGCAAATCTGCCTGAGCTTCGGTATCTTTATCTACATGAGAATCGTTTTTCTGGGCGAATTCCTGCAGAATTGGGGACGCTGAAAAATCTTCGTCACTTGTAAGAGGCCATCCCCTTCTCACCATGTCCTTGTTGTATGTTAAATGGTAGAACTATATTTTTGGAAATCCAATTCTAATACCTTGTGTGTAGGGATGTTGGCAACAATCATTTGGTGGGTACGATCAGGGAACTAATACGTTCTGATGGTTGCTTCCCTGCACTTCGCAACCTGTAAGTTTATGTGATTCTGTAAGTTCACATTTGCTCTTTTATTTTTTGGTGAAGCTTTTGTAAGTAATTCTATTGTTGACCTTGATATGTAGTTATTTAAATGATAATTATCTAACTGGTGGAGTCCCCGCACAACTTGCAAACCTAACCAGTTTGGAAATCTTGTAAGTTTCTCTTCATTTTTGTTCTTTCTTTCTAAAGGCAGATAGATTTTCATTGCTGTGCCCTGATTATAATTGGTTGCTTTATTGGTTTCAGGCACCTATCACACAATAAAATGACTGGAATAATACCTGTTGGACTCGCTCATATGCCTAGATTGACTTACTTGTAAGTTTCTTCTTCAAAATATTACTGCTACATTTCTCTAGTGTTGGTATTGATTTCATTAGTTCAAGTTATAATCAGCCTTTTGTCAAAAGCACCGCATGGCATGATGGATTCAATTGCAAAAATATATCATCTTGGATTGCTCTGCGGCGAGAAAAAAAAAAAGGCTCGCATTCCAGCTTTAACCAGCATTTCCATCAAGAAAAAATGCCTAAGAATGTGCTTTATCAGGATGTAGATCTCTTATATTTTACATCCATAAATTGTTCAATCATTCTCTAGCAAACAATTGAATATTGACTGTCTTGCCACAAATCTTTTGACATACTCACAAATGGCATCAAGGTTGAGGTATTTTTGTCTCACAAAAAACTGTTCCCAACATGGGTGTGCACTGCGCTCCCAAAAATCTTGATTTTTGTTTAAATGAATTTCTTTTTATGTTTTCATATCGTTATGATGTGTTGATGTTAAAAATAATTTTGAAAAAATAAAAAATTAATTTGATGCATTTCTAAGTGAAAAATACTTTAAACTGCTACCGCTATCACAATTCTAAACAGGCTTTGAAATTTGAAAATGCTCAAGCTCCTTCATCTGAAGTGACTTTGGTCATCATGCTGGTCCCCTTTGGGCATCCATATGTAGCCTATTCTCCAAGAATTTCTGTTCTGTTTCAACGTCATTAAACCTAATGCATCTTTTTGCTGGCATGTGTCTAACCCCCCCAGTTTAAATTGGTGAAATTGCTGGATCCAATTGTTAGCTAAGTGTCTGTGCACTGTTAAATTGTGTTTTCCTTCTTTTTTCATTATATATGTTTTCATCATCATCCAGGTACTTGGATCACAACAATTTTAATGGGAGAATTCCTGACGCCTTCTATAAGCACCCATATTTGAAAGAATTGTGAGTTTCTTTCTCCCTTTGGACCTGGAATGTGATAATTTGTTTTGTGTGCATCTCGGTGAACCATAGCTAATTGAATGTTTTCTGCAGATATATTGAAGGAAATGCATTCAAGCCAGGTGCAAACCCAATAGGTGTTCACAAAGTCCTTGAAGTGTCTGATACTGATTTTGTAGTGTAGTGTAGTGTAAGCATCAATCAACCTATTTTTTATTTTTTGGACACTAATATTTTTGGCATGACAAGGCTATATTTATGTTTCTGCAATGAAATGGTAAATTTAGTATCTCCCCCGTTCAAACTTTCCCTTTAATGACTATAGTGTTTGTTTACAAGGGATATAAAAAGGATGTTGTAGAGCCCAAAGGGGCGAAATCTCTCCTTGTTAGCAATCCATGTACCTGCATGGCTGCATCTGCTACAGGATATCTAGCAATTTAATGCTGTCATTTTTGTTTTTTATTTTATTATCATGCGTCTCTGTTTTGTTTTACGGTACATGCTGAGCGCCGACACCCTTTTGATCTGAATGCTGTTTTTTTTTTTTTACCGAACTAATTTTGGAAAAAAAGTCCCAAGACTTGGTTTACTCAACCTGATATTCATTCGTGGTGACACACTGGGAATGGAACGACCGCGTTCAAATATAAATTTTCTTCATGCTTTCGACCTTGCCAATCGAAGTTTTCTAGATTAGCAAAAAGATGTGCTGTATGTTGGTGGGTGAAGCTTGTGGTTCGTTGAATGTATCATGGTAAGTCTCACAATGGTCTTGCAAGATTGTTATGCGAATGCTGCACTGGCATGAACCTCGAGGCACTTCCTTCCAACACATTTGACTGGTTAGCTCGTACCAGTGCAATCAAAAGCTTAACAGCATTGAATGAAGATGCCAAAGTCGCTAAAGCAGGCAATGGATTAGCACGAAAACACTTAACGCTGAAAGTCATGCCTTGTCGACTTGGAATTAACAATTCGGCATTCCATGTCTTCTATGCACCCAAGTTCAAACTGAAGCAACCTCTCAGTGGCAGCCTCAGCCCCTTGGGCCTTCACTACAGCAAGCGCCGAGTAAATGCTTTCGACCGCTGCTACAGTAAAGAGTAAAGACTGCTTGAACAAGGCACTATCTGATTATTGGTCTCGCTTCTTCCCTCAAGGAGACATATAGGAGACCTATCTGCTAAGAAGGCCAACCATTCACCCCCTCTTCTGCTCCATATTGTATACATACACGCTCTGTCCAATACTTTCAAACTTTCTATTGTATTTGAAATTACGGTGGGAATTGTGTTTTTTTTTTATAATTATTTTACTTGAAATTAATTTTTTTATATTTTCAAATTGTTTTGATATATTAATGTAAAAATAATTTTTAAAATATAAAAAATATTATTTTAATATATTTTTAAATAAAAAATATTTTAAACAGCACACTATCAAAGACTCCAAGCATGCCTGAATATTTACATGCTGATAGAATTTGAGTCATCTGACCCAAAACCAGCCTCTATCTGCAAAGTTTTTCATAGGATCGGGCTGCTCTTGCGCGGTAACTAAACTTGAAAAACGTGTCACGCACATTTTTTTTTTAAATACAACTTTCATAGGGTGTACTTCGCCTTTATCAATGATTAAAAATACTAAACTAGAATATAGCATTCTCATATTAAGAATTAATAATATTTCTCCTCCATATATTTAGAAAAAAACCAGAAAAAGTCACCACAACACGATGATTTCGAGTTACGATACGATATTCGTATTAACAAGAGAAAAACTTGAGAGGGTTATAGTGAAAAACAAACTTGTTTTTGTGGCCCAGCATAGCCTAGTTCAGTCGAGATCAATCAGTAGAAGATAGAGTTATAGATAATCATAAAGCCATAGAACATTAGACTTGTCCAGAATCCTGATAGTTAAATTAAGATGTCAGCAGCATTCAACGTCTCATATATCTTGACTTAATTCGATTCACAGCACTAACAGAATGGCTAGCCTAAGACTTGATGTGTTTTGCACTCTTGCATCATTATGTTTTTCTTCATCATGTGGAGCAGATGATGTGAGGCTGCCCCAGACGGCGTGAAGTTTAAACCGATGATAATTTTATCTGTGCAACTTCAGATTGGTGGTCTGGTGAGAAGGGTGACTATAACCAGTGTCCATGGGAGCAGGCTGGCTTAATCAATCTGGCTTGTATTTTTTCTCTTTTCTTTTTTTTTTAATTATTTTTAGCAACAAATATTCTAATCAATCAGGGCACTAAAACTTGAGGGGCTCTGCGATATTTGCAGAACTTGATCTACAAGATTTTGGCTAATGATATCAAGGGTAAGTTTCGAAGGAATAGAGCATTGAAGTTTTTCATATGTATATATATTGGCTTTCAGTGCCAGTCAGTGATTTATTTTCCTAGAAAAAATTGATTTTTTTGCAGTCATATTTAGAATGGCATTGAATAAAATTTAAAAGCTAAACTGGATTTAAGAGTATATTTATGTATGTCTAATTCTTTTTTGCCACGTGGCCAAATTAAAACTCCAGATGACACAACTTATCCACGAAAAACTTTCGTATCTACTGATTAGTTTTTAATTTTCTCTATCATGGTTGGAAGTTAGCAGCTTGACAAACAGAACAAAAAAAAAGAAAAACGTTGCGGTGCACTTGTGATATATATATATATATATATATTGCTTTGCTGCTAGTCACGTTGGTATTATATCGAACACTGTTTCTGTTCATATTCCAGTGAGGTACGGATATACGATGGAGTTTTCTGAACCCATGGAAAATAATTAAATTACGCGTTTGGATGAAGATATCCAAGTCCAGGGGCTGGGGAAGACTTGATTCTGTTTAGGGATCTTTAAATCCACGGCTTAGCTTTAGAATACGTGGCAGAAAAGCATGTGAAGCTGCCTTGAGGATTAAATCAAGAATCATAGTTTTTCTCAAACTGATTTCATAAGTGGACTTCGGGGGCTGCATGATAGTTTTCAAGTATGTTCCACGTTGTCCCAATCATAAATTAAGAAGAAATCCAGGTAGGTAGAGCAAAAGAAACCTTTTTCAATCCCCCAATTTGAAGTTTCCAAAGAAGATTCTTATCCACTCCCCCGGCAAAAAGAAACCTGTAGAAAAGTCATCAAAACGCAATACCTTGTTCGTTGGAGTTTATGCATTGATAAGCTAGAATCAATAGAAAGAATATTTCCATTGACAAATCCAAAGCATGTCCATTTCCTTCAAATAAACACAGCAAAAATGCATCCTGGAAAATTGTCCAAGACCTTGATATTTCAGGACGGCAAGTTCCTCGAGCAATGGAGAATCTGCTGAAGCAAGTCAGGTAAACGTACTACTCTCGTTAACATCAATTGCTCTTAAGGATCCCGCCATGACTGGCCGTTTCTGTTAGGGTGAGATTTTTTGGACAGGAAAACTCAGAAGGGCCTCAAAGTGCCAGAGAAAGAACTCCATCCTTGAAAGAAGGTACCTCTTAATATTCTTATGGATTCCCTTTTAAATTTCATTATCTAAAAGGTTTTTTGTGTTTCTTGTATTTTACATGCTAATGTGCAAATAGAGTTTCCTAAATTTTCCTTAATGCTTATCGCTACCAACAGAAGACATATTCCAAGAGCAGACGATTGGAGGTAGTCAAATACATAGATTAAAAAACTACAATGAATCTCATTAGTGGGTTTTGCAGAGATTAAAAGACCTCAGAACTGGTTCCAGAGACAATTTTCTGGACAAATGAATAAAGATTATGATTCCAGTGGAATAGAGCATGTAACTGCAGTGGTAGCTGCCGTTTATGCCATAGCATCATCGAACGCACCAGGCATCCAAGAACAGGGAAGGATCAGCAAGGGCCCTGAACCTTCTCTGACCCAGATCAAAAGCGAAATGAAAGAATCGACTGATTTAATGTCAGAACCAGGTAGGGCATCTAAACAATTTTCTAGGTAAAGCAATTAGAGTGAACTATCAGGTATAAAATATGAGTTCTCAATGTTGCTTTCTTGAACAAGAATTAATTAACTAGTCTAATCAGGTGAAGGTTCAATGAGAAGTCCTGAAAGTGACCCAAGGATTAAAAGGATCTTAACATCTACTGAGAGCCCCAAAAGACAAAATAGCAAGGTGCCAGAAACAGCTATCAAAGAAAAAACAACTAGTGATGATGCCGCTGCTGCCCCACAATTTAAAAGGACCCTAACAGTTACTGACAAGCCTGCTCCATCAATGAAGAAAACCCCAACCTTCGCTGATAAGAGCTTGAGCAGCACTAAGGATATGAAGCCTGAAAGTGCAGAGCCGATAACTGACGTGCCTACAACGAGGCCAAGAATTACAGCACCAAAGCCTGATCAGCCTCCTACAAGCAAACCTGCTACTCCAGCAGCTAAAATCGAAAGGAAGGTTTCAACAACACCTGGAATAGACGGGACAAATGCGGATGCTTGGGAGAGAGCTGAATTGTCTAAAATTCAAAAGAGGTAATCATTCATATGGAAAGCACTTTACTAAACCATAAAATCAATTACAAGCAAAACCAAAAAATCCTAACAAAAATTACACATACCAAGTACTTGGAATAATAAAAACATAGATTTGCAAAGACATGCTTTGATTTTTCATTGACAAGTAAACACAATGTAATGTGGTTCTACCACTAATAAAATGATTTGTCAGGTATGAGAAAACGAATGCCAGAATACTCTCCTGGGAGAACAAGAAAAAGGAAAAGGCCAGAAATCGACTTAAGAAAACAGATCAGGTTTGCTTCGTTTACCTTTATGCATCCAACTCGAACTATATATCTTAGAGGTTGACGGAATATTTATTGGATCTGCAGAATGACTCGAAGGGAATACGATCAAAAGCCTTCAAAAAATTTCATGCTGAGATGGCTGATATCGATCAGATTGCAGGAGCAGCAAAAGCAAAGGCAGCAGAAAGGCAAAGGAATGAAGAGCTCAGGGTAAAAGGAAAGGCAAATACAATCAGAAAAACAGGAAAGCTTCCTAGGACATGTTTCTGCTTTTGAATCAACCATTTATAAGAGTTCCCTATCTAGTTCCAGAAAACATGGCTACAAAATGTAAATATTTACGTGCTTTACACCATTCTTTAGCTTGATTTGCACTGATCACAAGCAATGTACAGACTATAGTACTGATATTGTGGTGAGCAAGAGACGTTCTTTCATCCATGTTGTAGATTTTTCAATGAGAAAGTAGGGAGCCGCAAATATCGGAGGGAAGCATACTCCTCAATCAACTTCTACAGAATATTTAACTTCACGGAAATTTCACATATACTTGAAGCAACACTGAACTGAGGAGTTAATAAATAAAATAACCAATTATCTAGACCATCCCTCTTCCTGTCTTTTCATGCCTGCTCTTTGTCCCTGCAAGTTTGCCTGTTCCAGGAACAAGAGAAAGAAATGTAAACCACTTACATTATTTCAAGTGGAAAATAGACACCAAGAGTTGAAACTTTGACATGAGATTCTTGCTGTACTCTTAGGGAGATAAAATAAACTTATGTTGGAGTTCTTAGCTTTGGATCAAAAATTTGGGTGCCCATAGTTGAGCCTAGGCCAATTCTGCTGTGATGTATAACTAAGAAGAACAATGGTGGGATCATTTTAAAGAAAAGTCGTATTTTATCTCAATTGGAGGGAAAAAATCACTCTATATTATTCTAGTTTTCTTATCACACAAGTCAATTCTCTCACTAATGAGTTTATTTCTTAACAAAAATATATGCCAGAAAAAAAAAAAAGTAAAAGTTTTTTTCCGTAGCTACCATTACAAAAGGCCATCATCATTATTGGTTAATATTGAAGGATTCTTGAATGATAGAATCTTGCCTTGGTTCAAGTAATCTAGATTACCGCTGGATTTTTCTACTCATTGACAAGTAAAATAATTCCTATATGATTCTGATAAATTTCAAATAGGAGTTTGAAAGGTATGTTTATTAAACTCCACACTTCCAGTACTGTTATCTATATTGCTTCGTAATTCTACAACTTAGAACCAGATAGATGGAGGCTTACGAGCACAAAGCGCAGTGATTCAACTCTGAGCCAGATTAATATATAAGTGATACTGTAGCGAGAAATCTGTTTCCAAACAGACAGAATGGAAGGAAAGGATTAATGCAGCCAACTCCAATTAGTTTAGGACAAAGGCTTGGTCGAATTGAGATGTAGTTTGTATCCCGGGCACAGAGTGAGCACAGAGTATAGTGGAGGGTCCAAGAAAAGTGGGCTCAGGCATGCTTGGTCGAATTGAGATGTAGTTCGTATCCCGAGCACAGAGTATAGTGCAGGGTCCAAGAAAAGGAGGCTCAGGCATGGTTGCCTGAGCTTAACTCTCTAGAGGATATAGGTTGAGACAAGAAGCTCGAGCCTGTGTAGGGCATGCATCCAACGTAGGTGTGCCCCAGCCCCCTTGTGAGCTCAGGCTGGAGGGAATATATTTGGATCTATACAGCGTGTTTGAATTCATTTCTCACCAGTTCAGGTTGAAGTGTGCTCCAAGTCCAACGTATTTAGATTTAGAGAACATGTTTGAATTCATTTATCATCTCTAATATATTATAGTTTAATGTGTTTGGATTCATGCAGTATATCTTAATTCATTTTTACCTATTATAAGCCTGAGGTATCACATTGGATCCCAGTGTGATTGGATTCCGGTAGCATATTTAAATCCACTTTTTTTCATTGTGGGATTAAGTTGTCACGCCTAAACCTAGCGTGTTTGGTTTCGGACACCTTGCGCTTTGATCTAACACTTGTTAGGGAATTTTTATCATTATCATAATCTTTAGATTTATCGATAAAATTTTCTGTCGGTATTTGCATTACCATTTCATTGTTAAAAAAATTACCAACAAAATCACTAATAGAAAGTCTCCGTTAATGAATCTTTTATCTGTAATTTTTTGTTTATCAGTAAGTTCATTGGTAATAAAAAAATATTATTATCGATGGATTTATTGACGGAAAAAATGAGCAAAAAAAATTCATTCTATTGGTAATTCTCTCAGAAACAAACCATATGTAATTCCATCAGTAATTATTTAAAAATATTTAAAATATATATATATATATATATTAAAAAAATATAAATTAATTAAATTAATATTAATCAACACTCTATAATACTCAAAATTCTTGAAAAAAAAGAAGAAGAAAATCAACTCAAAAAGATTTACAACAATAAATAACATGAACAAATAAACTCAACTAAAAAAATTCATTTGAAAAAAATTAAAAATATTATAAATAAATCAACTAAAAATTGATATCATATAAAACAATCCTAGAACAACATTCATACAATTATTAAGAACAAAAATAATTATAAATAAAATAAAAAACAAATACAGTGAAAAAACATGAAAAAAGAAGAAATTGTTTTCTTTACCTTAATGTAGTTGCAAGTGAAGTTGAGAAAAAAGAAAAAAAATTCATAAAGTATACTAATTAAAAAAAAACAAGAAGAAAAAATAAGAAATGAAAAGAAGACATATTTGAGCACGAAGAAGGAAAAAAGGAGTTGAGGAGAGAAAAGAAAAAAGAAGAAGAAGAAGAAGACATACCCGAGCATTGAAGAGAAAGAGTTTAAGAGAGAAGAAGAAGAAAGAAGACGAGTTTGTTGTGAAATTAGGAATTCTAAACTTTTTATTGGGGCATTTTACTGACGGATAATTAAATATTAATATTTTTAATCATTTCATCGGTGATTTTATCTATAATATTTTATTTAAATTTTGAATTTAATAAAAAAATTTCAGAAACAGCCAAATATCACTAATGATTTTTCAATCCGTTGGTGATTCTGTCTGTAATATTTAAATTAAATTTTTTAAAAAACCGCCAAATAATACCGACAACTTTTCAATCCGTTAGTGATTTTGTTTGTAAAAAATAGTAATTAACAATGCAATTGAAAAATAAATAGTTCCATGGCTTTCTGTAAAATACCAACGAAATATTACATCGGTGATTTTTTTTGTAATTAACATGATGAATAGTGTTAACAATTTACCAATAATTTTACCCACGAAATTTATTCCGTCAGTAAAACTATCATGTCATCATTTTGTTTGCTTTGTTTTAATTATTTTTTTCATTGTAATTCCCTCAATAAATACCAAGGGAATATTACCATCGGTAAAAATCTGTCGGCAATTTACCAATGAAAATATTTCCTTGGTATTTCTGTTTGTATTTATAGATTTTTTAGCAATGTACGAGATCTTATGCGAGTCTTTTAATATTTTATATATATATTATCTTGAGTGAAAGACGAATTAAAATATCTTAAAGGTAAAATTACACTCTAGAATTCAAACTCTTGTATTCACAAAAGAACAAGATTTATAAGTTAAAAATACACAATAAGACCTTCAGAATTAAGATTTATAATTTTCATTCTCTACTACATGTATATTTTCAAAGTATCTCTCTCTAAAATATTGTCATGTTTTCTCTCTAAAAAAAATTATATAAGCATCATAGAATTTTCACTTTCATAAAAAAAATAATCTTTTATACATATTAGTTGCAAGTCATTTGTGTACTAGACATAAAGTATAATTTATCAATCATCTTAATTAGAGAAAACAAATAAGATTGTTAAAACGAGTTAGTTAATCAAGTATCCAACTTATAAATTTTATTCCCAACCTATTTGGAATTTTTAATACATCATTGAGTAAAGGATAGTTTATAAACTAGCATAATTAAAAAAAATATTGAGTTTTCACTTTCATAAAAAAGTAATCTTTTATAAGTATTAGTCGCAAGTCATTTTAGCGTACTAGACATCAAATATAAATTATCAATTATCTTAATTAGAGAAAATAAATAAGATCGTTAAAACCAGTTAGTTAATCAATTATCCAACTTATAAATTTTATTCCTAACCAATTTGGAATTTTTAATACATCATTAAATAAAGGATAGTTGATAAACTAGCATAATTAAAAAAAATATTGGGATTTGGATAATAGCAAAACTTAACAGATTACGCTACTAACAGAAGCATAATTCAACAATTCAATTGGTCACCGCTCAGAATACTGTAACCATAAAAAAGATATGTAAATGTCGCACCATGAAGTGTACTTTCACAAACATATATATATGTTTCCCTA
>NW_011499845.1:3434718-3436975 GCF_000495115.2 Populus euphratica | reverse complement strand
TCCCTACACAGTTACACAGTAATGTATCCTTCATAAAAAAATTACGATTATATATCCTGTTAAAGTGCAATAACCTTCACAAATTTTTATTTTTATGTTTGCTCTGTTCTTAGTAGTTCAATTAATTGAATTGTACTATTATGAGCGGTGCACTTTTCTAAGCTATGCTATCCTCCTATTCTAGTTTGTATATTATTCTTGTTAACCGTTTATTTAAAAAAAAATTATAGAAAAAGAGAAGCTCTTCGTACATTTGGCAATTCCGTATAGTGGTTTCTATTTGGACTCATCCAATGAGTCATTTAATCGGCACATAAAAGAACATTAATTTGATCTAAAAACTGGCTGACAGAGAAATCACAGGATTAATTTAAAAGCGATATTGGAGTAGTACTGGACACATTAATTTATTTGCACAAAATTAATTTGAAGATATATATATATATATAAGGCTACTTGAAGAATCCTTGAGCCATCTTGAAAGCTCCCCCGAGCCCATCTCCAGACTTGTCATCATTACCACCAGTCGAAGGCGGGACGGAAGACTCATGTTTTTCAACAGGGGCTGTGTGGCCAGAACCAGCAGTGCTCGGGGTGGTGGTAGGCTGGGAACTAGAATGGTAATGGTGGAGATAATTCTCAGCCTTTTCTATATACTGGCCCAAGCCTTTCTCTTCCAGCTTGCCATACTTAGAGGCAGCTTCAAGAAGATCTTCTGCAGCGGCAGCTACTTTGACCTTGTCTATCTTGTCTCTTTCATCACCGAATGAGGCTTGAGCTGCCTCCGACACTAACTTGGCGCTAGCGAGAAGCTCAGAGGCAGAGGGCTCACGGTCATGCTCGGCGGGTTTGTCCTTTGGAGCTGAATCCATGGATATTGTTATTATTATTATTAGCTAGGAAAAAGTAGTAAGATTCAAGAGAGGATCACAGATGATTTGTTGCTTGGATAATCGGATAGACGTTCGAGGTATTCGATTAATATATATTGCGTGACAATTTTGAGGAGGGAAGAGGAGAGCACAGATGTCTGGAAAGGCTGCCAGTGTAATCAATTGCGAGTTATTTGTCCTCCCCGTGTACCCTTTCAGCGTCGGGGACGTGTCGCCTTCGTGGTTCCTCAGGCACCAGCATGAGCCAAGTGTGGGATATGTGTCGGCTCAAGATTGTGGTGGATTTTGCCGAGTGATAGGGAGCGGAAGTAAAATCGTTTCCGGAGATCAGGCATCTAAGGGACAGAATGAAAGTTAGAAATGTTACAAATTCATTCGCGTGGAAATATTCAATGGGCTATCTCAAAATTAGCTCCCATGGATTCACTTAATTATCAATTTAGTCCCGAAGTTTTTATAAATCTCTCAAAAAGGTAATTTCACATTTCTCAATGAGTTTCCTCTGTCTAGCACATTGATAAATTCTTCATCAATTTTCCTCCACAGCGATGCTGTTTTGTTGCATTTGGACAGGAAATATTAACATATACTGACTGGTAAAAAAAAAAAAAACAGGTGAGAAATGTGTGAAACACGAGACATCTAATTATTTTTTATGTTTTTTTAATTGTTTTAATATATTGATGTCAAAAATATTTTTTTTATAAAAAATATATTTTTAATATATTTTTAAATAAAAAATAATTTAAAAAAATCACACAACTATACTTTTAAATACCCTTTTTATCTACAAAGAAAAACATTGAGGTTTATTCAAAATTTAACTTAACTTCATGTCAGATTGTAGGCAGATAAGCCCAAGAACTTAAAACATTATAGGAAAGGGTCCATCAACTTAAAGGACTATCTCAATAGCACTGAGTCCAGCCCATGAGATTTGAATATGTATTTTCTTTGTTTGTTAATGAGATTATTTATGATATTATGAATGAAGCCTCGAGCAAAATTATAAATGAAATCTTTTAAGATATTTAAAAAAAAATTATGTGTTTCATAAATTGATTCTTGAATAATTTTTATTTTGTACTTTGAGTCTTTTGTTAATTAGAGTTAGTTTTTATTTTATAAAATATAATTTTATCAAATATATCTTATTTATTTTTTAAAAATTTTATTAGGCAGGGATATTGTACAATTATCTAAGTCTTGGCCTGAGACAACTGAGGATTTTAAAGATGTTTCAATGTATATGACCCCTTTCATGGAAGAATGAATGTTGATGAAAGACATGAAAGGTGATTTCCTTGTTTTTTCAAAAACAGAAAATGCACGAGTGATGAGACAGTGTTTCATGAAACATATAT
>NW_011499845.1:3396765-3434691 GCF_000495115.2 Populus euphratica | reverse complement strand
TATATATATATATATAGTAAAGTTATTGGATTAATTTGTTGATCTATGTGTCAATCCATTTCTATTCTACAGCAATGTTATTTAATTTTTAAAAAAAATTTACCCAAAACAATATCGACTCAACAAATTTCACACGATCAAATTAAATTAATTTTTAGAATGATTTGAAAAAAAATTGATCCATATCGAACTTTAAATCAATCTATAACCAAGTTAATTTACTTAATCGGGTGGAGTTTAATAATTATAGTTTTTTTCACTATAAATTATTTACTTTTTATGGTATTTGTTTTTTTTATGGTAGTGTTTAATTGTAAAAGTATTGCAGGTGGTTTGACAATTTTGGTGCTACTCTAAGCCATGTCGACATATTTTTTTGTAGAGGTTGCAGTTATTATTAACCATAACTAAAATAATGATTAGTTTTTTACTATAAATTGTATAGTATAGTCTATAGTATAAAGGTTAGGTTGTCTCTTTATTTTTTGTTTTTTTAATGAAATATTTTTTTAATTTAGTTTTTTTATTTAGTTATTAGATTTTTATAGTACGGATCTCGAATTTGACAGATTAACATAATATAAAACAGTTTTTTTTGTTTTTTTTTTCATTATTTTTTTTGGTCTAGTTTAGTTTGTTAAATTTCTTTATATTTAGTTATCAGGCTTTCATGATATGTATATCAAGTTTGATGAGTTAACCTAGTTTGACATATTAACCCAGTTAATTATGGGTTAACCCGTTAATTTTTTTTCTATTTAGTTATCAAATAAAATTCTAGGTTTGACAAGTTAACCTGGTTTGAAGAGTTGACCTAATTAATTCAGATTTTTTTTTCCTTAGTTTTTTTTCCTGTAGATTTTTTCTTTTAAATTAATCTATTTAATTATCACACTTTTATAACACAACCTCACAGTCAGACTCACATTCAAGGTTCTTTGGTTTGGTGTCGCAATCAAACTCACTTAAACTTTAGTCATGTAAGTTTAATATTATTATTAATATTATAAATATTACTCGTTGGTCAAACATTACAGTTAGATCTGATACCTTTTGGTATATCTTTACAAAAGACCTAGCATTCTTAAATTTTAGTATTTTTTGATATTTTTTATGCAAGGAGAAAATTAATTCGTGATATATGCCTCTCTTTTTTTTTTCCTTTTTAAGCTTTTCATAGTGGACTGCACTGTGCAGTCCACAATGAAAAAGCTAATACATTTAGTTTTTTTTTTAAATTATTATTTTTAATTTAGTTTCTTGGCATGAAATTTTTCTATCTAATTAATAGGTTTCATGATACGGATAACAGATTTAATGGGTTAATCTAGTTGACTCATCAGATTCATTTTTTTTCATTAGTTTTTGTTCCTCCTTTATGTTTTTTCCTCTCTGTGTTTTTTTTATTAATCTCATTAATATTAATTTTTTTATATTTAGTTATTATACTTTTATGACACAAATTTCATGTTTGACGAGTTAACTTTACTTGATAGGCTAACCCAGTTGATTTAATTTTTTTCTTTTTTTTATTAATTTTTCTTTCAATTTTTTTTTCAATGTTGCATGCAGTCTATGATGAAAATGTTGATGCCTTTAATTTTTTTTGCTCTTTTTTCTTTTTATGTCTTTCATTATAGACTAAACAGTGCAGTTCGCAGTGAAAAAATTGATGTTTGTTTTAAAATTATTTTTTAATTTATTTTATTAATATTAATTTTCTTCTATTTAGTTATTAAATTTTTATGATACTAATCTTTGATTTGATGGGTTAACCTAATTAATTTATTTTTTTATTTTTTTCTTCTTATAGGTTTTTTTATTTTAATTAATATTTTTTATTTAATTTAGTTCATTAATATTATTTTTTATTTAGTTAATGATTGATGCTTTTAGTTTTTTTTTGCTATTTTTAAACCCTTTTCTTTATTAATTTTTTACTGTAGATTTAATTAATATATTTAATAAAAAAAATTAACCCACGATGGTGTATAGTGGGTCAAGCAAGCAGTCCAACTCTATAATGGAGTGAGGAGGATTGGACTAGTGAGGATGTGTAAATAGTTTTCTTTCATGGCTGGGCCTTTGGCTGAGATAAAAAGAAGTAAGTCATTAAAAGCTCGGTCGTGTTTAATGGTGTTACTTGCCTCCATTAAGGAATTTTCAAAACTTTTTTATTCTTATTTCATAAATCTTAATTGATGAGAATTTTATTATTTTATTTTTATTTATTAAATATTTTAAATTATTATAATTTATATATATATATTTTGATTTCTTAAAAATATTATTTATTAAATATTTTAAATGATTATAATTTATATATATATATATATTTTGATTTCTTAAAAATATCCCAAAATTTAATAAATAAACATTTTAAAATAATCTATGTTAGTATTTTGAATTTCTCATTCCTTAAACATTTCAATTTTTTAATTCAAAAATTCATTCTAGTAAGTGTTTTAAAAGGTTTGATGAACGAGTATTGGAGAAAATTATTTATATTCTTAAGAAAATTTAATTTTTTTAAATGTGATAATTTTTGAATGGTTAGGAACTTCCCAAATCTTAGCGAGGATTGATTTTATAATTCAATGTAATCTTGTCTAATTAAATTAAATTACCTTGGATTTTATAAATACAAGATAAATTTTGACCAGAATATTTTTAAAGGAGCATATTTATTGAATTGATACAAATAAATGAATGATTCCGAGTATTCTTTTGCTCGACACTTCTTACAAAGAAAAAGAAAAAGAAAAAGAAAAAGAAAAAGGTATTTTTTAAAAAACTTTTAAAAGAATAAAAAAAACTTCTTCATCTTACTGCATCGCACCATGAGGAATAGAATGTGACAGCACTTCTAAAAAGATGATGACACTGGACCGTAGAATGCGGCGGCACACAACCACAAGTGTAATGTTTTTTATTTATTTTTTTAAAATTAATATATTATTAATATTTTTATATCATTTTAATATATTAATGTTAAAAATATTTTTTAAAAATATTTTTTTTAATAAAATTTTAAATAAAAATATTTTAAAAAATAAATACTACCACACCATATATATCTTTTAAAAAATATAGATAATATTTAATTGCTGTCAAGTACTTATCATGTATAAATAATTATTTTTTAAAATAGTAATAAAAAAATCCATCCTAGAAAATCAAGATGGAAAGATAAAAACACATTGGAAGGAAGTTTTAAAATCACTTGACACTGTTTTTTTCTAAATTATTAAAGGGTATTTTTACTGTTCATTTATAAAGGAAATTATGATAAAGCTACCGAACAAAAAAAAGTTCAAACAATTATTTTAGTAATTTCACTGTTAAAAAAAAATTACGTCACCAATATTTTTGTGTCCATATAAAAAGACAAAAACATCCTATCCTATTCCAAGGCATCAATTTTGTACTGCAAGGAATGAAGTAGAAAAAACACCGTGGATTTGCGAATCCACAGTGTTCCTCTACGTGTGCTAGAGTTTCTTTAAATTAAAGAGTTTCTTTTAATTTTAATTTATAAGAGTATTCTTACTTGCAAATATCGGAAGCTGACCCAAAATGGATGGCCTTAAATGGAATTGAGAGGAAGATGAAGGAGTGATTTTAAAATTTGACAAATGATAAGAAAATTTCCTTTTTTACCTCCGATTCGTTGTCTGTCTGGCCAGATGAGCTCTGCATGTTGTAAGCTCATCAAGGCAGGCAGCCAGCAATCCTAATTCCCATCCAATTTCTTAAAATAATAATAAAAAAAAACACAGCACCAGATGATTGATGAACTCAATAAATAAAAATTAAATACCATGACCAATCCCTAAAAGGTACGTAAAATTCTCTTCTTTCAGATTTATTTCCCTCAGATTTTCTTTATAAAATCGATTATTTTACTCATTTTTCGTCGCGGAATTAAAAAATTAGGTTTTCAAAGCACAAAACTTGACTGAAGGTGTCATTAAAATTCTTCTTTGTTTTTAGCTGTTTGCTGCTATTAATTGATTTGATCAAGCGTTGAATTGGATGGATAGAAATTGAGGATTTTCTGCTGTTCTATTACCTACGAGTAATATTACTACGAATTGTGTAATTGGGTCGCAAGCTTCAGCTTTTATAGCAGACTTTTTTTAAAAGGAATTTAACTGCTTAAAATGTAGAGCAAAATGTGATTAGGTCTATTTTTTTTTAGTTTTGATAGGAATTTCTGATCTTATTTTCATTTATCTGTATATGTGATGTGATGATTTGGATTTTGAGTTTGATTTTGCGTTTTATGATTTGGATTTGGATTTTGAGTTTGATTTTGCGTTTTCCTGTTTCAGGGAATTATTCCATTAGTGTGATTTTGTAAACAAAAATTTTTAGTAGGTGGTTGTTGGTTTCAGGAGCCCAACAACTTCAGAAACTGAGAATTTAATCAGTAGCCACAGAAAATGTACCAACGTGTGCCTGCGGCTGTAACAACCCGAGGTGGATCGCCCACTGACAATGGGGATTCAGTTGTGACTTTGGATCAAGTTCCGCGATGGAGTGATGCTGAGAGTAGATCTTCGTTCGGTTATGATAATGAGGACCCTTCATTTACAAATCCGTTTTTCCCTGATCCTTTAACGTCACCTTCTGAGGGGGAAAGCAGTACCTGTGGGATGGTATCGAGGTTCCCAGTTGATCATGAGATCAACTCAAAGATATACTTATGGAGGGGCAACCCTTGGAATCTTGAGGTGGATGCTGTTGTGAATTCTACAAATGAGGTGAATGTTGGGTACTCCCCTTTATTTGGTTGAACTGCATGAGCAGTGCTATCCTTGGAACTGATGATTTTGACTTTTTACCTTTTCTACCCAAGTGATCTATGGTTATCTAGATTTGACATCTATGGTTAGAAAGTGGAATGTCTGAAGAAACTTTTTGCTACATTTGCAGCAGGTTTGGATAGCTATTTGTTAGTGGAGTTTGGTTTTTGGTGAACCTGATATAATATGAGACTTTGAACCAACAGCTTCCACATGTTCTACAATGACATCTGAATTTTAGAACCTGCAACCTGAATATTTTTTCCGTGGTTTGGTTGTGGGGCTCATATTCAGATTTTAAGGGATGTGAACTCTCTTTTTTGGATCATGGAAAATCTTTTAAGCTCACATTGCACCTGATATAATACGACACTTTAGAGCACCATAATTGTTTTATCTTTGTCCTCAGTGGATGCACTTGTTCTATGAGTTATATGCTTGCTGCTGATGTTGAGAAGTTGTTTTTGACTCTATGCTTAAAGGGAGCACCAAGCCAATTCACCTTCTCCTCTTGGTGCATCCATCACTAATCTTTGTGCTCCAGCATGAAGATCCTTAGTAAATTGCATTGCTGTAGCATTTCAAACCCTTTTTCTAATTGCATCGAGCTTTCAAACATGAAAACCAAGGAACCAGCAATTCACTTATATCATCTCTAATTTCCTTCTAATTGATGGTTTATAGTTACTGGACGAGGCACACAGCAGCCCTGGTCTGCATGCAGCAGCTGGACCTGGTCTTGCAGAAGAATGCACAACACTGGTATGGTGTCAATTGGTTGCCAGCTGCTAATATTTGAATATTTTCATTTGATGTGGAGATTATATGTCATGTTTATGAGCACCAGTTACAGGGATTTTTAATGATCCATACACCACGCCCGCCCGCCCGCACACACACACACAAGCTCTTATCATGCAAAGATAGTTGATAAACAATGCAAATTTTACTGCAGTAAATCTGTTTTCATACACTGGGGCAAATCTAGATATGTTCAAAACACTTTTAGTTGCTAAAGTTAGCTTGTTTGATTATTAGGTCATTTTTATGTAGGTAAGAAAATACAAGAGTGGGACTGACTTGACATGCATTTGTGTGTGGTCAGGGTGGATGTCGAACAGGGATGGCAAAAGTTACTAATGCATATGACCTTCCGGCTAGGTATGCATGCTGGCATGTTCTACTTGATATGAAGCATTAATTTATTTTTGCATTACATCACAAAAATTTATTATCCTGTGTTCCATTTCTCTAACCTGCCCTTGATTCAAGAATTGACAATGGAGAAATTTGGTATATTGCTTGTATGCTTTAGTGTGCTCTTTTCTCGTTGGTTGTTGTTTTATTCAGACGGATTGCATCTGTGTCATTTCATTAGTGTTTGTTTCTTATTCACGGAATGAGTCAAGATAAATGAACGCTGTGTTATAGTGGGGGACCAGTTATACTGGAGAATTAACAATAGCTTCTCCAGATTGATTGTTGTTTCAGTCTAAGCTTGTGTTCCTTCTTCAAAAGTCATGCTTGATGACTCATATTTACCATATTTATATATTGCACACTCTGCAATATCAATATATATTTTCTTTAAATTGCTTTCCATTTCTTGTCCTTAATGTTTTGTCTGTAGTTGTTGAATCCTTCCAACTTATCTGTTGGATTACATCAGGTTCTCTTTTTGGTAGTTCTAATTTATATATTTTTTGTTATTTGAAATAGAAGCTAATGTTTTGCTTAATATCATGGCAGGAGAGTTATCCATACTGTTGGTCCCAAATACGCAATGAAATATCATACTGCTGCAGAGAATGCTTTGAGTCACTGCTACCGCTCTTGCCTAGAGCTTCTCATTGAGAATGGGCTTCAAAGGTTGTAACTCCATTATTTGCTGGTCTTCTGTTCATTTATTGTGCTTTTATGATTTTTAAAAACACTGAGCTAGCTTTAACTTGACATACAAATGCAGCATCGCTATGGGCTGTATATATACGGAGTCTAAAAATTATCCGCGTGAACCAGCCGCTCATGTGGCTATAAGTGAGAAATTTTCCTTTCACTGCAGCTCTTTGTCTAGCTCTCTAATGCTTAATGTGCATGTTAATATCAACCCGGGGAATTTTTTTCTTATTGTTAGTAAATTAATAATGTCTATCCATTTGAGCTATCAGAGAGAATTTATGTTGTTTTGCTGGAATAACACAATAACTTGCGCTTCATGCACATAAACTCATTCATTTATTCCCACCTCTATAAAATTTTTGTGTGTATTTCTGATATTGTCTGTGTTTGGAGAGCCAAATGTTGCTTATGTGATTCATTGTCATCTAATTGATTTCCTGTTTGGTTTTGTTCAGGGACCGTCCGGCGTTTCCTTGAGAAGCAGAAAAATAAGATTACAGCTGTTGTTTTTTGTACCACCACATTAACTGATACTGAAATATATAAAAGGTGCTTCTATATTTATGTTCCTTTCTGTTACCTTAGAGATGCACAAATAGCTGCAACCCAACTGAATTTGAGCTATAGCCCAAACTAGTTAGGGCAAGATGCACATTTTGTCATTTCTTTAAATAAAATAACGATGCCTCAGTTGAGACATGTCACATTTGTTATATTTTTCTTATGTAACCACTACTTTGTAAGAATTCTATCAACTGTGGTCATTGTTCCTTTTACCATTTTCCACTGTAGATTGCTCCCACTGTACTTTCCTCGAGATAAACATGAAGAAGAGGTGGCCATCTCAAAACTTCCTGCTGATGTTGGGGACGAGAATGGTGAGACGATAATAGATGAACGCAAAATCAGAATAAAGCCTTTGCCCAAGAAAAATATTCCGAGACCTTCCCAACCTCCAGCGGAACTTCCTGTCATTGATGTTGGCTTGGTACGAAGGTTAGTTGACTTAATTGCAATATAAATTAAACATTCTTTTTTGTTTTGTTTTGTTTTCTCTTGTTTAAGATGGTCATTTTTCAGTTCAGATCACTACACTTTATTTCTTACTATTTTCAATTTTGAATATTTGTGTTTAAATGGAATGAGCAGTACAATGGCTAATGCTCAGGATTTTCTCAAAAAGAATATGCTCTTTCTTGAAGAGTTAATCTCATACAGTGGTTCTTTGAATATGACACACACACATGCTCGTCTAATCAATCGTTTCATTTTACAGGAATTCATCATACTTGGATTCATATTTGGATCCTGCCTTCATGTCTGTAATTAAGGATCCAGATCAGAGACGCAAGGAGCAATGGGAAAAGACTGCTCAAGCATGGAGTGGATGGAATTGTGCCAAAATGCTTGGATTCGGTGATCTTGGAGGCCCTCCATTGTCAGCTGCTGAAGAATATTCTCTTCATTCAAGATACCTAGCCAAAGCAAATTCTCTTAATCTTTCTGAAATAGCAGAGATGAAAATTGTGTAAGCATCTGTACATCTTCATTTGCATGCGCTTTAGGTTTTAATTCCTTTTCTTTTAAAGGCAAACTTTGCATTGCCTCATTTGATTCCTGTTGAATCAATATGATTGGTGTAATGTTCATTGGTTATGGCTCTGAATTATCTTTTTGCAGCCTCTACATTCAGATCTTCTCAGTATGAATTAGTCCACCTGGCTACATAACCTTTTGCATGAATTGCATTTCCTTCATTGTACAGCACCTATCATTTTCACTAATGCTTAGTGTTTATGATCTCAGATTGCATATAATTGAATTTAGATCTTTTCTTGCTACTTTAGTTACCGTGGTGGGGTAGACAGTGAGGGCCGTCCTGTGATGGTGGTAGTGGGAGCGCATTTGTTGCTGCGATGTCTTGATCTAGAGAGATTTGTGCTTCATGTGGTAAAGGTAGTTCATTTTCTAGCTTTATTATTCTCACTTATCAGCTTCTTGATCTTGGACAATGCTGTCTTCAGATATCCTTATTCTTATCCTGTTATGATTTTCTTGACTTCGCTGTTGATTTGGCCTATTATTATCTGGGTTGTTAAATTGCAGGAATTTGAGCCCTTAATACAGAAGCCTTATACGATTGTGTATTTCCACTCTGCAGCCTCTTTGCAAGTGTAAGTATTGCATGTTTGACTTTCTAAACTACACACTTCCGTTTTCTTGAAATTTTGTCTTTACAATAGATGATTTGGTGCTCACGTGGGAGAATTGAAACATTTGTCAATGATATTTCTGCTCAATGCTGATTTTTTTTCCCCTCCTCATTTGCTCTAAATGTGGGATTGCCTTTGGCCTTTTTTTTTTTTTTTTTTTTATCCTTTTCCCTGATTATGGTGATTGTTTGTCACCAGACGTGCTCACAAAGAGGTACCTTTATGGAGAATTTGACCAGAATTATATTCTTGGAATCAGGAATTTGGATTCGGAAAGCTTAGGAATTTTCAATTAGGATTTGGATAGATCAGGAATTTTCAAGTTCTTTATTTGAGTTTCTACTTGCATTGTGGGAATTGCCCACCATCCTTGTCTTGGTCACATACTGGTACCTTTATGGAGAATTTGATCAGGATTTTCTCTGTCATAGGATAATCATATGACTCTTGATGTTTGTTCTCCGTACAAATGGGGTATTGACCGGAGCTTTGTTATTCCACCTGTTATTTTGTTTTCAAGTTTATGGGAATGGTGTTGTTTGTCTGGGCTGGTTTATAATCTTTTTTTTGAAGTTCATCTTTCTGAAACTGTCAGCTTTCCTCATTTTATACGTGCCTGCCTCTTTGATAAACAGTCAACCAGACTTGGGATGGATGCGAAGATTACAACAAATACTCACTCGGAAACACCAGCGAAATCTGCATGTATGCTATATATGTTCATCTCTGTAAATGCATATATTTGTTTTCTTAGATCTGACTCCCTCATCTACTTTGTAGGCGATATATGTTCTTCACCCAAATTTTCACCTGAAGGCCACAATTTTTGCGTTGCAAGTATTTGTTGATAATGTGGTATGCATTTTTATTTGAGTTTTTGTCAATTGAAATCTGAATCTATTTTGCAAGTTTACTGCTTGAATTTGACTCCTAGACCTGGAAGAAAGTGGTGTATGTTGATCGGCTTGTGCAGCTGTTCAGATATGTACCTCGTGAGCAGCTGACCATCCCTGACTTTGTTTTCCAGTTGAGTTTTCTACTTCTCATACAATCCATATCCCTTTGCCGTCTGTTTGTGTTGATCGTTGCATATCCTGATAATGGTGTATGGTTGCAAGGATGGAGTGGACAAACGAAGTTTCTTATAAACTGTTGATGTGATGGATGCAGGCACGATTTAGAAGTGAATGGAGGAAAGGGTCTTATTGTGGACCCCAGAACAAAATATGTGTATCATCGACCGTAGGCATCATCAGAGATGCAGTTTCATCACGTGATTTTGCAAGTCAGATTGTGGTTTCTTTAATTTTCTTCCCGCCCCCCTCCGAAGGTGCATTTGATGTTGCCTTTGTACAAATTGTAGCGGTTTTTCTTTCTCTTTTAATCGGGGTTGCATCTGGTGTTGAAACATGTATCAATAGCATCTCATTTGTTTATTTTATTTGTTGAGCAATGAATGATTGCTTTTGACAGTGGAAATAAAAGCTAGCTTGTCCCTTATTATCCTTGGATGCTTCTCTATAAAATGTACGTAAGCTGCTGTGGAAGGTGGGCGAGTTACCGGTAATGTTTGAGATTTTTTTACCTTTTATTTTTTAAAGTATTTTCTATTTGAAAGTATATTAAAATAATATTTTTTATTATCAACATAAAAAAGTTAAAAAAATTTCAAATACAAACATGTTTAAACCTAGAGTCGGCACTCTAGGTTTAAATGTATTTTTAAGGGCAAAAGAGAGCCAGTTTGACATGGTGTATCTATGACTACTAATTAATTTAAAACGCAAAATAGCTTATGAAAAAAAATAAAGGTTTGTGTTTGGTAAAACAAAACATTCAAAGAATTTTATTTTATGTTTTCTTTTAAAAAGAGCAAAGAGTAGAAATTCGAATCGTGAAGTCAATTGTTGTTTTTAATTTTTGATCCAAAGTAAATTTCTTACTTAATTTTACTATAACTTCCAATTTAAGATAAACATCGTTGCTAACAAACATGAACATGCCTTTGTTCTTTAAGCTAAATTTAAAAAAACAATTTAAATCAATATGGAAAAATCAAATGATGTGGTGATATTGAACAAATTCGAAAGTAAATCATGCTTTCTTTTACACTGAGATCGAAATTTCACTGCGAAGAGGATGGAACCCGAAGATCACAGGCTTCTGTTCAGGGAAAAATAAAAAAACATTATAAGCTGAAGGCCCAAGCTCCACCTGAGGATCCGGTTCCAAATCTAGATGAACTGAGGACATTCAGCCCATGGAGGGATCTTTATGAGTTGTTTCCTAGTAATCTTGCTATGGCCCATGGAGACGTGTTTAGAAGCTGAAATTTTTTGGGCCTAGCTCATTTATGGGCTAATATTTTTATTTTATTTTTGTCAAATGAAAATGAAAAGAAAATGATATACCATCCACTCAACATATTTATAAATCTTCATCGTTTTAGGAGCAAGAAAAATAATTGATGGAGAAACGGGAACAATACTGTCCAAGCCAGTTCTTGAAGAAATATGAATTTTATTTATTTATTTTATTTGATATATATAAATAAACAGAAGATATGAGATTTAATCGTTTGGAGATGGGCAAAAATGAAAATAAAAACTAGCTCAGTCACACCGCATAAAGCCCTTACCACAATCATTGCACGTGTCTGCATACCGCAGAGGATCACACTCCACACGCATAATCCTCAACGCAGACGATTGTACCGCAGTGGAGGCATTTTTCAATCTATTGAGGAAAACCCATGTTGTTTCTGGGATTGATAGCCATTGCCCTTTGCAGCCGTGTGTTCCAAGGGTTGCACTCTATGGGTAATCCCAACATATTTAGATGAAGAAATGTAAGGGTTGAAGCTGGATGGCTTTTTAACACAGGAGGTGGACGCAAGCTCTGAACGTGGCGAGAGTTCGAATGAAGATATCCTGATTTTCTTTTTTCAGCTAGATTTGGCCGCTCGAGTTTAGGTTTACTGGCAGTCTTTTGGTTTAGATTTTTATAAAACAGTGAAGCATTTTGTTGTGTCCCCTAGTTTTTGGTGTTTTGTAGTGCTCACAAGCTTTTCTTGGTTGATGTTATGGAATTTGCATTATGCTTTGAATGTGGAACAGTGTGACATTTGACTGAAATTCATCGTGTATTGTACAGGAACTTTTTATTTTTCTCTAGTATCGAGTCTTTGTAAGCAGCTTTTGGGTCATAGTTTAACGCGGTGAAATTGTGCTCGCTTGCCTAACTATGATACATACAGGTGTCCATGGAGAATAAGCTAGTTGGTAAATTAAGTTATAAAATGAATTTGCAGCGTGTTGAATGAGTTCGCTTCTTGGAAGGTTGATGCTTAGGTCATTAGGCTGCATGAAGCGAAGAGGGGATCATGTTCAAAGAGTGAAGCTCGAGATAAAGCTACAAGCATCAAGCAACTACGGTGAGTCCCACATTTTTCTATGCCCCACTTTTTTGTGGGATTTCTTATGCTGCATTTTACTGGCTCAACTAGAATATGTTTAGACTGCTTCCGCTTCTTTACTTGCAGTGCGGATGTCCAGAATGCAATTGCGAACAAGAATTATGCAGTGGCAGCTGGATTACGAGATCAAGTTTCAAAACTGGAAGCAGAGTCTTTTGCTGCATCTGCTGGAGCTCTGGCATATGAAAATGCACAGTATGCATTTTGTTTAGGGCAGAAAGTGAGGCACAAAATTTTTGGTATGTAAGCTTGGCTTCCACACCATCATTTAAATCTTTCATCTGTTTTCACTTCCTTTATGAGGTTCAGTTGCATTGTATATGCAGAAAAAGAATCTGTAGAGATTGCGTTTATGCCATGGGAGCACATCCTTGGAACTGAATGTTATAATTCTGGACTCGGTAAATGAATTCTACAGCCGCAGCCGTATAGAGTCTCTTACGCGAGAAGAATCAAAGTGCAAATATAAAAGATTAGGAGTTGCTTATCCTGTTGCGATGTGTCAACAATTCGTACTTCACTCTTTTTTATGTTTCCATGATTCTAGTGTGGATCTTGGCCTTATAGCAAACTTCCATAGCTGCAAGCTAGCTTTTCTTTCCCTGACGTCTCAGTAGTTCCTGAGGAAAATTTGGTTGCTCCTGAGAAACCGGATATGGAAGTCAAGTTGTCGCTTAAAAAATGAAGCATGCCCCTGGCTTTTTTTACTTGATTATTTTGAGGCATATGATCAATGTGCAGGAAAGGTTTGATCATCCCAATACATCGTTTATCTTAATCAAGCAGCTGCGTGACATGCACAACAGGCCTCGTCAGTCATGAAGCGCCGGTTGATCAATATTGATTATATGTGTTTGTGTTATAAAAGGATATTTGAAAAAAATTGAAATTATTTATTTATTTATTATTTTAAATTAATTTGTTTTATGTTTTTATATTGTTTTAAGATATTTTTAAATATTATTAGTTTTATTTTAATATAATGATATTAAAAAAATTAAAAAATTATATTATTTCAATATATTTTTAAATAAAAAATATTTTTAAAAACTATTACCATATAAATACCAAAAACGACACCATAAACGACGATGGTGGCGTGCTTAAGCAGGCGAGTGGTGCCTTCTGGTCCCCGTGATTTAGAGATTGGAGGCATGGGGCTGAAAAGCTTGTGGAATTTTTCAATCTATCTCAGTCATGTATGATTTGATGGCGCTATCTTCACTTGTTTTGCTGGAAATTTCGGATTTGATTTGATTTAGATCATGTGTTAGGCTGTTAGCAATATGGCATAATAACTTGTGTATGGCTCATACTCTTTTCCCTGCCTCGTCTTGTTCCTTGAGGTTCAGGTTCTTCGTAGACATTAGAGAGGAGAAACATGTTGTTCTTGTGTTCTTATTCGTTCAGAACCAAACTAGACTTAATTACGACTTAGTCCTTGTAGTTTAACACAACTAGTTAGCTAATCCTTGTAGTTTAACAAACTATGTTTTTTTATTTTTTTTTAATATGCTTGTAACTTGGTCTTTCTGTCAATTATATATTATTTTCTAATAAATTTATTTTTTACTTATAAAAAAATAGAGTGCAAAAAAGGAGAAAAAGATATTGGGAAAATCTGATTTGAAAAAAAGGTAATTTTCAAATAAAAAGATTACCATATCGAAGATGGTCAATGATGTCAAATGGCAAAATTAATTATTTTTATAATATAAATACTAATTAATCAATTTCAATAAACTACAGGTACTATATATAATAAACTTTTTTGCTGCCGCTTGTTGTCTGTTGAAGAAATAATAGCATGATTTATGAACGGTCCAAATCTAAGCTATACAATATTTTGATTCCAGAACTTGCTTTTCGCTTAATCAATCTGCTTTCTGCTTTCTGCTTTCTTGTTCCACTGATTTCATAGCGGGAGAGCACCCTTTCTGTCGTGGCCCAGATAACCAATCATTATTTGCTACTTGATCGGGCTTCTAACTTCTGCATCACTTCTTACAAAATCGACAATGTTGTGTCTGCTTATTAACAAAGAAGCAGAATGACACGCTACATGCCCCTTTTCAGGTCCTGCAAAACCTTAAGACAATTAAACCAACTCCATGCCCACCTTTTAGTCACTAATCTCTCCAACACCGCCCAAGCCTCCACCAAACTCATCGAGTCCTATGCTCAAATGGGTTCCATTAAATCCTCAACACTTGTCTTTGAAACCTATCAAAACCCTGATTCTTTCATGCGGGGTGTCCTTATAAAATGCCATGTCTGGTCTCACGCATTTGAAGAAGCCATTCTCCTCTACAACAAGATGTTATGCAATGAAGCTCAAATTACTCATTTCGTATTTCCTTCAGTTTTGAGAGCTTGTGCTGGTTTTGGGGACATGTTTATTGGTGCAAAAGTTCACGGGAGGATAATTAAATGTGGGTTTGATAATGATCCTTTTATTGAGACTTCACTTCTGGGTTTGTATGGAGAATTAGGGTGCTTAACCGATGCAAGGAAGGTGTTTGATGATATTCCGGTTAGAGATTTGGTTTCGTGGAGTTCGATTATTTCTATTTATGTTGATAAGGGAGAGGCAAATGAAGCGTTGGAGATGTTTAGGTTGTTGGTAAATGAACGTGTTAAATTGGACTGGGTTATAATGTTAAGTGTCACTGAGGCTTGTTCTAAACTGGGCATTTTGAAGTTAGCTAAGTCCATACATGGTTATATCGTTAGGAGGAGAGTTGACACTTGTGAGGCGTTGGATAATTCCCTTATTGAGATGTATAGTTCATGTGATGATTTGTATAGTGCTGAGAGGATTTTTGTAAATATGGCCAGTAAGACTTTGATTTCGTGGACTTCAATGATTTACTGTTATAATCGAAGCGGTTGGTTTAAAGAAGCCTTTGAGATTTTTGTGAAGATGCTAGAGTTGAAAGTGGAGCCGAATGTGATTACCATAATGGGAGTTCTTAAATCTTGTTATGGGTTAAGCTGGCTTAGAGAAGGGAAATTAATTCATTGTTATGCATTGAAGAAAGGTATGACATTCCAAGATGACTGTCTAGGGCCAGTGTTAATTGAATTATATGCTGGATGTGGTAAACTAGGCTATTGTGAGAAGGTTCTTCATGCAATTGGGGAGAGAAATGTTGTGTCATGGAACACACTCTTATCGATAAATGCTAGGCAAGGGTTGTTCGAGGAAGCACTGGTATTATTTGTGCAGATGCAAAAACGAGGACTAATGCTGGATTTTTTTAGCCTGTCAAGTGCGATATCAGCTTGTGGAAATGTGGGTTCATTACAGCTTGGGCGTCAGATACATGGTTATGCCATCAAACGATGCATTTTGGGTGAGTATGTCAAGAATGCTCTAATTGGCATGTACTCGAGGTGTGGTTTCTCAGATTCAGCACACATGATATTTAATGATATTAAACAAAATAGTAGTGTGGCATGGAATTCTATTATTTCCGGGTTCGTTCAGAGTGGTAATTCGATAGAGGCAATTCATCTCGTTGATCAAATGTACCGCAATTGTCTTAAAATAACTGATGTGGTCTTCTTAAGTGCAATTCAAGCTTGCGCAGACATGGTATGTCTTGAAAAGGGAAAATGGCTTCACCACAAACTCATTATGTATGGTGTAGAGAAGGATCTTTACATAGAAACTGCTCTAACTGATATGTATGCAAAGTGCGGAGATCTTCGAACAGCCGAAGGTGTTTTTCATAGCATGTCAGAAAAGAGTGTGGTGTCATGGAGTGCGATGATTTCTGGATATGGAATGCATGGTCGTCTTGATTCTGCAATCACTTTCTTCAATCAAATGGTAGAATTGGGAATAAAACCAAATCATATTACCTTCATGAATATCCTATCAGCATGTAGTCATTCAGGATCTGTGGAACAAGGAAAGTTCTATTTTGACCTGATGAGAGATTTTGGCGTTGAACCGAACTCAGAACACTTTGCTTGTATGGTTGACCTTCTGAGCCGTGCTGGTGATGTCAACGGAGCCTACAAAATAATCAACTCAATGCCATTTCCTGCAGATGCTAGTGTTTTGGGTAATTTACTTAATGGGTGTCGAATTCACCAGAGGATGGACATGATCCCAGGAATTGAAAAAGATCTCTTGAAGATCAGGACAAGTGATACCGGGCATTATTCCTTGTTATCTAATATCTACGCAGAAATCGGAAACTGGGCTGCTCGTGAGAAGACCAGAGGTATTATGGAGCGTTCAGGCTATAAGAAGGTTCCTGGGTACAGTGCAATTTAACTTGACTAAAAAGCAATGATGTGAATTTGATCTCCCTATACCTGCAGTGAATTTCGTTTTTTCCTTGAGATGAAAATTCCCATGAAAGAGTATCTTTTATGATGCCCATACTTGAGAGAATATGAAAATGTTTACAATTTAATCTAGAAAAATATCTGCACATGCGTCCTGCAATTTACTCTTCTCTTAATAGACTTCCGAAATGCCAAAAAAAAAATAAAAAATCAGAATCAACTTTATAATTCTCTAGTTCAAACTTTTCGTCACCATCTTTATTTGTCTTTTTTACTTTTCTGTATTTGTATTGCCTTTCTGGCAAAGTGGTGAAATCTAAGCAAAGAAAATTGCCCTGGCAGGAATTAAATAGGCTTGGTAAATTACATAATCAATAATTAATCACTTAACTTCTATGGTGACATCCCACCAACAATGACCTCATTCCCTGTCTAAGTCAAATGTGGATCAATGCTGTAAAGGATGGTCTCGATATTGTGGATCATAGTAAGAAAAAACAACAGCAGCCAATGATTGACCAAGAAAACCAGCTACGTAGTAAAACTGTGTATATATAATTTTCAATCTTTGATTACATTCATCAAAAGAAAATCTGTTTAATTAAACTCGCAAAACTCGTACCAAATATGTAACGCATATCCAAGGAGACTTGACCCCTCGGTTTGGTAGTTGTGTATTTACCTTTTCTCTTATTTCTTACAGCAAAGGTAACCCATCAAAATTCTTGATGGCCATGTTTGAAGAACCGGAAGTAGTAAAATCATCACATCAATGATACAACAAGACCACAGAAAGATTTCCTGTGAATGCACCATACGTAATTGTCCGCATTCATCATGCAGCTCCAGCTCAATGCTCGAGAGACAAGAAACGATCAACATAGATCTCATCGTCAAGCATTTCCCCAATGACCATCTTCAATCATCTTTAAGATGTCAAAGCTCTATTTATTTCAGTGCAATTCCATGTACATCATGGCATCGATGCATGGCCTGTGCAAGGGAAGCAACTGTAGAAAAGGAGAAGTGGTCACCATCCATCTCCATCAGGCTACAATCAGAAGTTTTCATCAAGCCTTTCTGTTTCATCAACTCCCGTACCTGCTCGACCTGACTCCATCTTTCATCCGAAGCATACAGACTGCAAATTAGCACAATGTAACAAGCTTCACCAGTTTGGAGCTCTAGCATCCTCTTGATTGCTACCTCTCCAAGATCAAACCTTGAATGTAGTCCACATCCATGAGGAAATGCTCCAAACAGACTAGCATCTGGTTGAACTGGCATTTTCGGAATGAAGCCCAAGGCTTCCTCAGGCTTGCCAGCACGAGCTACAGGTCAACCAAGCATGTATAATGTTTCATTGTAAGCACTTGTAATCCTGACATGTACTGAAAAGCTGCCACCCTTCCCCAACCGTCCCTGTATGGCTACATGCCTATAAGATGGATGTGAAGATCTATCTCTTCGTTGGGTTTCAACTCTGCCTTCAACATATCACCGAAAATTGACTGGGATCCACGAACACCCCCCTGAATTTCGTAGTCACAAATCATTGCACTCCATGTGACAGTGCTTTTCTTGCCCATATCGTCAAAAATAATACGAGCAGATTCAACATTCCCACAGTTGGCATAAAAGGTCAAAAGTGCAGTGCCAACATAAACATGATAGGATAATAGACCCCTCTTTACTGTGGAAGCATGAAAAGAAGAACCGACTTGGAGAACACTAAGAGAAGCACAGGCTGACAAGACACTAACTAGCGAGACTGCATCAGGTAAAACAGATCCCGTCCTCATTTGGCGAAACAGTTCAAGGGTTTTGTATGCAGAACCATTCTGATAAAGCCCAGAAATAATGGAATTCCAGACAACCACATTCCTATCTGAAACTGTCCCAAATATAAAACGAGCATATCAATTAATTTGGCATTTAGCATAAGAATCCACCAAAGAGTTTGTGACAATAGGCTCCCGTGGCCCACGCTTTTAATACTCAGACCATGAACTGACTGTGAACATGCTGAAAACACACTTGCAACGGTAACGTCATTAGGCAAGACACTGGCGCATTCCTTATGCATGAACAACTTCAAAGTCTCCACGGAACAGCCTTTCTGGGTGCGCCCGACGATCATAGCTGTCCACGAGATGAGATCAATATCACACAGCTCATCAAATACAGACCTCGCATCTCTAATGATTCCACACTTTGCATACACGTCTAGAAGGGTTGTCACCAAGTAAGAACCGAGTTCAAAAACACATTTAATCAAGTATCCATGAAGCCACTTCCCTTGATGCAAAGCTCCTAGCTTTTTACATGCAGTAACTAAGCTCCATAGTGTAATTGGATTTGCTTCAATCAACTCCTCTCTCATTCTATTAAATAAAACTAACCCTTCTTAAGCACAATTTTTCCGTACATAGCCAGCAACCATGAAGCTCCAAGTAACCACATTTCCATCAAACACGGCACAAGAACAGTCAATGTCTCCACACTTGGCATTCATATCAACAAGACCAGTCGACACAGAACTATCAGGATTCCTTAACTTGACAATTTGGTAGTGTACTTTCCTTACAGGCCTTTTAAACATGGGAAAAAACAACATCATGAGAATCTTTTAAGCACATTCTCATGCGATTATAGAACCTAATAATCTCTCAAAACACTTTGTTCAAAAAATACCATCTGACCATCGCTTTCCACGAAGAAAACCCGGGTCTGGTATTGAGTCAAACAATAAGCGTGCAAAATCAACACGACCAAAAGAACCATAAGATTTAATTAATTTGGTGCTGCGAGAAAGAGCCCGAGTGAGGGCCTGAACAATGAGGCAAGCGTGCATTTCCATGAGAGTATCGATGTTTTCGCGGAGACCCAGAAGGCAAAAGGATGGTTTTGGAAGAAGTTGTAGGGTATTGGGGGCAGAGGCATGTCTTGGTGGTGTACATCAGGTGGGTGTTCTAACTGTAAGAGCAGTTGATGGTGTGCATAGAGGAGAGATTTCTCCATTCAAGGTAGAAAGCTTTGTTTTTTTGCAGATATGCTTGTTTTTGAAAAAGAGAGATTAGTTTCACCATTTTTGTTTTATAGCTACGAGTTTGGATTAGATGAGACCTCGCACAAGGGATCTTATCTCAACTAAGTGAAATATTGAGCCACTATGGCACGACTATCTGCAGTTGTGACCCAGTTGTTATACTTTTAAGCAGAGGACTGACTAAATCATTCATGGAGTAAATGTCAGAGTCGATAGGCCCAGTCCTTAGTCGGGGAGAAAGGCAGTAAGATCAAGCACCAAACTGGTGGTAGATGAAAAATCTATGTTCGAAAAAGAGAGAGAACTGGGAATTTTGAGACGAAAATAGGGAAATATATATATAGATAATGCCCAAAAGTCGAGTCAACATGGAACGTCTTCAATTGTCAAATGTTTCCTTTTCTTTTTTTGGCCCGTGGCCTTACCTCGTGAAGGGTGGTAAAAAGGAGAAATAATATTTTAAGTTTTAATACTAATAATATAAAACGAAGGATATGAGTGGAGAGGATCTCGTTGCAATAAGACAATTAAGAGAGAAATAAGTGGAATAAAGAATACATAAACAAAAACACAAGGGGGCAGGAAGGAATGCAATGCGAGCTCTCTTATCAAACAAGGAACAAAGTAGGAGCAGCAGCACTCGAAAAGGACAGACAGGCAGGAGCAGCAGCACTCGAAAGTAGGGTGTGTTTTGGTTTTTCTGCATGGCTTTTGGTTTTTCTGCATGACGATACGAATCACTTTCGAGTGCTGCTGCTCCTACCTGTCTGTCCTTTTCTTGTCCTTTATATATATATATATATATATATATATATATAAGTGGAAAAGGAAAGGAGTTTTGGTGAAAATTAACAGACATCGAGGAATTTTACTTTTAACCATCTCGCAAATAACTGTTTACTTGGAATTTATTTTTATTTTTTCATTCTTCAATAGGTTTGTTCTTCCTTCATCTAAGGAGCAAATTATGGATGTTATGGGTTAATTGAAGTTTTTTTATTTTTTAGTTAACTTTTTTATTTTTTATTTTTAATATTTGCTTGATTTTGAATCATGCTTCATAAATTTTTTTAGTTTGTTTTTTATAAAATTACTATAGTTTTGTTATCTAAATAAAGAATTTGATAGGTTAACCTAAATTGATTTTTTTTTTGTATTTTTTTGTTTCATTGAATTTTTTTTTCAATTTAATTCATTAACACTAAGTCGATTAGAAATTAAATTATATAATTTATTTTGATTTATTTTATATGAGTTAACTCGGTTACATAACCTTAGTTATGAGTTTTGCAGGTTAATCTAAGTTTAATCGAGTTGTTTGTTTCTTAATTTTTTTTTATCAATTTTATCTTTCAGTACGAAACTTATGAGAAATTAAATTTTATAATTTATTTTGATTTATTTTTTAAGGGGTCTTAATCCCTTAATATGGGTTGTATATTTAATAAGTTAATCCAGATAAATCTAGCTTAATCTAATATGTTTTCATCTCAATATTAAAAAAATATTATCTTTAATTTAATTTAAATTTTTGATGATTACCTGGATTGTTTTTCAACTCATTAAGTTCACCGTGTTATATAAGATCAACCCCCACAAATAATTTTTTTTATATCAAAAAATATGTTAGCAATATCTAAATATTTTTTACATCAAAAAAATTGATTTAACTTGCAACGTAGTGCAAATAAAATAGTCTAGTTACTAACAATAAACTAAAAGAGGTGGTGTGGTGCCTCTATTATGCACCATCTTACAAAATATTATTCATTTCAATAATATATTTTTTCTTTGTCTTTGATTTTTTATTTTTCTAAATCTATTTTTTTTCTAATCTCATACTTTAATATTTGGTTTATGAAAAATTAAGCTTCATAATTTTATTGTGGTTTACTTTGTACACAATTAGCTCAGTCTTATAAACAGCGTCAAAAGTTTAACATTGTAAATTAATTAACTCGAGTTTTTTTTATCTTTTTTAATTGAATTTTTTTTCAACTTCATCTTTCAATATTAGTTGATCATGAATTAAGCTTCATAATTTATTTTGATTTACTTTTTAAGAAGTTATCTCGATCTCATGACTCGTATTACAAGTTTAGCGGATTAACTCAATTGACTCATTTTTTTTTTTATTTTTTTTAATTGATATTTTTTTTATTTTTATCATTTAACATTAGGTTGATTAAGAATCAGCCTTCATGATTTATTTATGTTTTCTTTTTGTGAAGTTATCCTAATTTTATTACTTTGGTCAAATGTTTTACAAGTTATTTTGTGTACACTTCTGTTGTTTTATTGTGTCTTGTTTTGATATGGATATTTTTTTAATTTTATTATTCAATAATGAATTTATTGAAAATTGAGTTCCATAACTTGTTTCGATGTGCTTTAGACAAGGTTATTACAGTCTCATGACTTTAATCACGGGTTTGACAGATTAGCCCTAATTAACTTGAGTCATTTTTTTATTACTTTTCATGAGATATTTTGATCTCATGATCCGGATTACAAGTTTGACAAGTCATCTCATGTCAATTTATTTTTTTCAGATTCATTTTTTAACACTAAATTGATCGATAATTGATCTTTACATGAGGTTATTATGGTTTCATGATTCAAATTAGGGATTTAAATAGATTAACTTGAGTTGACTCAAATTAATCAAATATATTATTATTTTAATTTAAAAAACATGGTTTTATTTTTGTAAGTCAAATTAAGTTTTTACTAGTATTTTAAAATATTTTTAAACTTATTAAATTAATGATGTCATATGAATGAATTTGTATATTGTTTAAAAAAAATGTTACAAAAATATTAGCAATTTACCTGTCCCGTGAACCACATCTAAATGTAAAATTTTTAAAGATTTATTATTATTATTATGATTATGATAACCACATACATACATTGTTTAGGAGAACCACAGACAGACATGGAGATTTTTTTTGGGAACAGGTTGATGTGATCATCCATTCCTTTCAGACAGCTCCAACATCATATCTGTTAACCAACAGCAACAACACGCTTCACTCTTCTGCTGCCTCCAAAGGCTTAGGCTCTGTTCAAACAATTTTCCTTCTTCATTTTAAGACTTTCTCCTTCTCCGACCCACTACGTTCCCCACGCGTGTATTCCTCGCGCGTCTATTTCTCTCTTTCTTTCATTTGCCCCCCTCACAAACAACAACAACAAGAAACATTTGTTAATTAGCATCTTGTTTGAAGTTATCTTACAGAACAGAGCAATTATTTAGGAACCTCAGAACACATTTGTTCTTCGTTACATCAGCAATGCAAATAAAATTTAATGATTTCAAGTGGATTGACCTTAAATATAAGAAGGAAATAAATTCTTTCATTAGGGAAATGAACGCTAGCTTAGTTCATGAAACCAAAAGGTTATAAAAGCTGTGTCACAATACTACTCCTGAAGGATCTTTACTTTTTTTTCTTTTTTCTTTTTTGGCTTCGTCTAGAAAAGATTAAGACGATCTTTTTTTATAAAAACACACACGTTGGGAATACTTGTTATTGAAAACGTGGCATTCATCTGCGTGATAAGTAGAATCGACAGAACCACAACTAATTACTAGCTTTTACCTTTTATTATTTGTATCAGAATATCAGTCCAGGTGGGAGAGATTCGGAACAACAATCACCGATGTATCTATAAAATGGCGTGCAATCAGAAACTATACATAGAATCGCTTGTTTTATCACAAGCCAACAACCCACGATTTTAAGGATGCTTCTGTCCTTTTGTTTCCAACACGTGCTTGTGCCTTGTGGCATAACAAACGCACCCAACCACCATTAATAAACATCCAGGCCTCCTAATTGACTAGCCAATCTTGGCCTGGAGATCTAGAAAATAATCTCTTAGTTCTCTATTTATTTCGCAGGGGTTGTTGCCGTGTATTGTTGTAGATGCGTGATGATGTTAAACCGGCAATAGCGTGGTGCTTCATAGACGCATAGTTTTTGAGAAACTTTATCCCTCCATGCATGAAAATCTCTCCTTGGAGGATACCCTATCCCCCAATTACTAGAAGAGCACAAGTATTTCTAGGCATTTCAAAAAACTTAATTACGATTGGCATGTTTCACTTTAAAAAATAAAAGGTTGAATTGTTTGAACATTCCTGAGGTAATCTATCCGAGGACTATTCAATAATTCAATGCGCATACACAGCTCAAGAATGCTGGTATACATCCTGGAAGAAATCACGCAATATTATTTATGAATAATACAAAGTTGGTTAACACCCAAAGACAGAATCAAGGGGACCTAGATTATGGGCTAAATGTACAAGGAGTCCCCAAAGGATCACAACAACTCAACCCCCAGCATCATAGAAACAAACTTTCTGCTTCCCTCTATAAACTATGAATTGACAAATGAAAGTCTCTTCCTGTAATTAGGTTAAAGGGTGGGATGGAGGATTACCTGCGGGGCATCTTTGCCGGCGGGGGCGTCTAGTTGTCTTCCCCCAGCCTGTTAGGTTTCTGTCCTCCAGTCCCACTTCAATATTATGAAGCTGCTGAATTAGTGGAGTGCAAGGTGGGCTTGCGGTCACTGGAGGTGAGGGGCTAACCAGCGAGCGCCGTCCCCCCCTTGCGCAACCATTTCTAGTAGAGTTCCTTCTTGTTAATCCTGAATGCCAAGGATGACCTGTGGCTCTCATCATCCCTCCAAATGTTTGAAGATCTTCTCTCACCTCGTGTCTCGAGAGTGAGGCAAGGCCAGGAAGAATGTCCCTCTGGAAGTCCCTCCGTTGCCTTCCTCTTCTTCCCTGGCCCCTTCGGGTTCGTGTCGGTACAGGAGTGGTTCCTGTATCTTCCAGTTTCAGGTTTTCAGGAACCAAAGGCTTGGGCATATAGTCTTCTTCCTTGGTCTCTGTCAATCTCAAAGTCATCAACTCAAAGTAATCAATTACTTCCCATGATGTCTCCAAATTACCATCACAATCTTTGGCTCTTGAAACAGCATCAAACTTGCTCTCTAGATCCTCTCCACAAGATGAAACTATCTCCACAAACCAATGAAGAGGGTCTGTCATAGAAGCTTCACGCAGATTGCAAGTGGCATCATCCAAATGATTCTGGCAACTAGTTGATGAAATGGCAACTATTGCCTTGGCTGCTATTCTGATAAGTTCATCGGTTGGGATTTCAACTCTGTGCTCTGTTGACTGTAAAGCCGCTTCATGTGCCTTTTCTTCTCTGGAAATGATATTCTCCTCAATCTCAGGAGCTGCAGGGGCTTCCAAATCTATTCCTACAACAATCTTTGCACTGAAGACTGGAACAGAAGGCATCAGAGAAGTTTCATCATCATTGATGCAAGAGTTCAAGTCAATCTGGCATCTGAAATTGGCAACTTTTGTAGCTGGTTCTTTTGCAACAACCACAATTTCTTCTGCAGTCTGTTGAGCCAAGTCAGGAACAGCTGGATCACAAGGTAAGTTTATATCAAATACCTTATTTTTCTTGCTATTTTCCACTTCTTCAGATAGCTGAGGAAGGGCCACAGAAGAAGAGGTGAAGCAAGAAGACTCATTCTTAGGAATATGAGGCTTTTCAAAAATTGGAAACCCAAGAATTTTTCTGCAGCTTGAGTCGCTACCTTGAATCACACTGGTCTCAACAACATTAGGACAAGAAGCCAAATTCATTTTCTGAACAGCTATTTGATTAGGAACCTTTCCAATTTCACTCTTATCTTGTAATTGGTTCAGAGAAGATAAGAAAGTCGATTCCCCCATATTTAAATCCATTCCCTTGGTGCCCTCATTCTTACAAGTACGCTTAGCTTTAAGCCAAGGCAAAGCTGCGAGATGATCCTCATGCTTTCTTTCTAAATCTATAACTTCAACACCTTGCTGGTGTGCCACCTTGTTTGATGAGCTGTTTGAAAGCACTGCATTCAAGTTCACATCTCTAGCCAGCTTCGAGTCCATACAACTTGGACTCTTGTAGAAGTTTGCTGAACTGTGATTGATGAAATGCCCAGATGCTCTATTGTTAGTACCAGCACAGTTCCAATACTCATACTTTCCTGAAGGAAGGTGAACTGATGGTTCCTTGGATCCTGATGAGGACCCATGGTAGAATCCATCTCGGTGGGGCATTTCACAAACAAAGCTTGGGTTAGATGTAGAATTTCTGTTATAATTCCATTGGTCTCCTAAAAACCCATGGCTCTGAGTTGATGACTGTGAGCTCCTACTCAAAGTTGCAGATGAATTCAAATACGGGTGCATTTGAACTGACATTGATTTCTGGCTTAAGCTAACAGCAGTCTTTTCCCAGGAGGGAACAGAGTGACGCCAGAACTTTCCCACATCAGGAGGAGGACCAATTGGATATGGACTGGGTATATGAGAAGCAACAACTGACTCTGAATAGTTACTATGGGAGATTTCATGATTTCTTTCAGAAAGTTCTAAACCACAAGCTGTTCTCTCTCTCAACAGATCAATCTTGCCTTGATCAGTTAGAACAAAGGTAGGAGATTCATGAGTTTTACTAAACAGAACTTGCATTGGCTGGGAAGAGGTAGGTTTTTCAGGAGAAGCAGACCTCAAATTATTTTTGCTGTGCCCTGCAAATTGAGACAGCAATATATGAGAATCAATAGAACCAAAGGAAACAATTGCAAGAACATTGCCAAAAATGCTAAATTCAAAAAGAAAAAAACCTCAGCAAACTTATAGTTTGCCTAACCAACTTGCCAGTGAGTAAAACCATTTTTCAAAAGATAGATCAGTCCATGACAAGCTTCTGGGGGGGGCTTCAGTTTCCAGAACTAAATATAAGGTTCTCTATCATTATCCCACATTTTTATTTGGTACGAGTTATGAAAACTTTACATGGAAAAAACAGCAAACACTTCCTAAAATATCTGTGCATGATATTCACTAGCTCCACCATAAACAAATAAACACAACTTACAATAATGAAAGTTGGTGTAATGAAGATTTTGAATGAAACCAAAGAACTAAATTGTAATTTTGTGAGGAAACCTTACCTGAGTCAAGTGTATGCGGAAACCAGCATTTTCCGTTGGCATTATGTTGTAAATGTGGACTATTGAGAGTCCCATTGTCACTCCTGTAATGGAAATTTGCTGAACTTTCCTTGTGAAAACCTAGAAGCTCTTGTTTTGGCTTAGAAGCTAGTTCATGTCCTTGGCTCACTGCTTGGGAGGAGGTGCAACCTAAAATATCAACATATGCAGAAGCATTTGCCTCCTCAACCTCGCTAGGCTTGTTCAAGTCACCCACGTTAACTGGGCTCCTCAAACATGACTCAGATCTTGATGCATCTCCTTGGCAATTATTCTTCCCACCATTGCCAAGAAAAAGATTTCTTTCATTCTGAGATGCAATTTTAGGATTCCCGTTGGACACATAACTTGAAATTCCAGATACATTTTCGTCCCTTAATTGTTCCCCTTCTTCAGTATCTAAGTATTCATCAGCTGGAAGCTGAAGATCGAACATCTTTCTTCTCACCTTTGATGGTCTGGACTCTAGAATCTCCACATCTTTTGAAGCTCCACCATTTTGAGATGGCAAGGGACTAGCTTGTGCCCTGCTTCCTTTCAATGAGCTCAAAGGAGAATGAATATCTTCAATGCCTGATGTGGATGGTCTGGCACATATTGAATTTGCCAATGGGAAACTAGGGGTATGCCATTTACGAGCATCTTCGGATGTAATCTGGGAAGCTAAAGGGCTAGATGAAAATGATGTCTCAACAGGCAATTGATTTTCAAGTAGTTCTTTCCTTTTAATTTCATCCATTAAGTCCCTCTGTATTCTGTATATACGGTGAAGTTCATGGAGCTGGATAACAGAGGGAAGAAAGAAAGTTTTAGGTTTGTAGCATACAAATGGAATACAGTTCACATCACTTGACTTAAAATGAAACGCACCTGTCTCTTAAATATGGCCTCATGCTCAAGCATTGTCTGCTTTACTACGTCCTTATCGTTCCCTGGATAAGCATCTGCAATGACCCTAGGCACGAGACCATTGTAATACTGCCCATTTGTAAAAGTTTTATCTCCATAGAACAGGGGCCAGCTACAACTGTTAGAATCCTCATTAAGATCCCTCATTGAGAAATATCCTGGGAAGTAACTTTCACACTGCACTTTTGTTCCCATTCCTGGCAAACAATCAAAAATAAGAAGCAAATGTGAAAAACATAACCATCAAAGAAACTATCATTTAGCAGCAGATATGCAAACTTTAACAGGAAAGATAATGGATTTTCTCTACAAATTTGCTATGGTAGACAAAAGGAAATGCTTTTCATTGACAAAGAGTCGACCTTTGACAATCATGGTGTTACAAATTCAATGATAATGTCATAATCAACCCAAAAATAAAAAGACCCGCATGTGCAACATGAATTTACAAGCTGTGGCCATTCATCAATTGTCATAGCACCATTAGTGTAAATACCTTAACATACACTGACATATCTAGAGAAAAAGGCATAGATCAATGTCCGCACTGTTTAATCAAGTTAAGTCCTTTTCTGATCAGCAGTAAGAAAAGCAAACGAAGGTTCTTTCAAAAAACAGCGAGGCAAGCAGGTTATTAGGCATCAAACACCACAGTTAAGGAAGGGCGAAGAGTTCAAAAAGTCTGCATACCACAGCCATCAAGAAAGTTATTTCCTAAAAGCAGGAACACTTGTCACAAATGACCATTAATTGACATATTTACCATAAAAAATGTCGTGAACACAATTACTAAGAAACAGTAGATTTGGCAGCCCCGAGCTACAGGGAAGGAACTGACATACTTAATGACAGGTGTGCTTACAGTCTTATATAAAGCATGCCACAGTTATTCACCTAACCCTGCTTTCCCAGGACTGAAAAACTACAGATAAATTTCTAAAGTAGGTTAGACAGAGTGAAACTTTTGCCACTTGTGATCTCTTGAAAATTACTATCTTCCCACAGTTCGAAAAAAACCATATAAAAGGGGAAAAAACTATAAGAGACTGCTTAGATAAGGAAAGAAAAAGAAAAGATACTTAATAAACCTCAAAACAATTATATTTAACTGCCAATAAATTGCACATGATCGCTGAATATGCAATGGTTGTCCATGATCACTCAAATTGCTCACACGCTAAATTCCCCAAACAATTAGGCAATTTCTACTATTTCATTTTGATTCAAGGATCAATGGAGATGGCCCAGGTATACAGTAAAAAGACCACCTACAAAACATGCAGTTATTTTCTCACAGATTATGTATGCAATGCCATAATCATACAGAAAGGTTAGAAGATGACCGCTAATGAGATGTTCTTTTCAACTGGGGTAAGTCACAAGCAGCTTAATTTCTGGCCTCAAATGTAAGAAGATGAAGTTGGCTTCCTAATAAGACATATACCACTCAAAGCCATGGAGAAAGCGCAAGCAGTAAACACCTGTTCTTGCCTTGCCAATTTTCTAATGATACAAATCATCACACAAGCATAAACACAGATGCAGAAGGGCCAAAGTTAGAAGAGACCAAGATACCATCAAGAGACCATGACTATACCTCTTAAAAAAGAATTCAATTTCAACTCGTTGACAGGTCTCCCTCTTCCCTCTAAAGCTAAAATGAATAGAAAGCATACAAATCCTTCTAGCCATTTGTACCGAAGATAGAATGTTCTGAGCTAATGCAGCTAAAAAAATTCATAAGCACGGAACATATAAAAGCAGGGTATGTAAAGTCCATCACCATAGACTCCAGATATCCAAATACCTGCATGGAAACCGAAATTCACAGAAATGGCTAGATTTAAGGAAAAACCTAAAATAACGTCATTTTAATAAGCCCTATTGATCAACAAGGAAAATTCAAGTATATTCACTTCAATTTACTATGATAAACATATAAAAGCCTAATTAGTCCGAAAAGGTAATACACCAGATCCCTCACTAATTCAATCTAAAATAACATTGCGTATCAGCAAATAGCAGCAACAGAATCTATCATACAAAATAGCAAACTAAACCATCAAATCAAATTACCCTTCAAAACAATCCAGAAACACCAGAAAACTATAAAAAAAAAAACAAACAAAATTCAGAGAAACATGCACACACACTGGGAGAAACACTCACAATAAAGGAAATGGAAAAGGTCATAATCTCAACAATTTATCAGACTAAAAATAAAATAATTATTAATTAAATCATGAAATAAATTAAAACCCAATTAACCAAGTCACCAAACAGTAAAAAACAATAAATCAAATTATACAGAAAGAAAGTGCAAAAAATAAATATTACCTCAGACCCACATCCTATTATCTCATCTCCTCAAGAATCCCCATAGATTCAATCATTCGACAGTTACCTCCACATCATGGACAAAATTCAAAGAGTGCAAGAGACTGACACTATCAAAACACACACCCAAAAAATAAGCTTAAAAAGAAACCAATAAAAAGTCACAATAACACGACAAATAAGAAAGTGGGTGTTGTTGCAACTCCATTAAAGAAGCTTAGATCTTCCCCAGACTGAACAAAAGAGAGAAGATTTCGATCTACTGGGCCACTCTCTCTCTCAACAACTAAAACAAATATAAAAGAAAGGAATGGGTTTTGAGAAAGAGAGAGATTGTATTTTTATTATTCTAGAGAGAGGGGTGAGGAGAGAGATCCCAGATAAGAAATCTTTACACAAACAAACGACCTTCTAATAACAGTGACATGAAATTTGTCAACATCCGGTCTCTTTTTATTCTCTGCGTTTTCTCTTCACTTCTCTCTAGCTCTCTCCCACTATACATTTCTGTTATTTTCCCATTTATAATATATTACTAGCAAGAAGTACTTGTTGTTGTTTTATTATATAGGTTTTTGAGGGGAAAATTTTAAATAAATGGAGAGCATTTCTGGATTCTCTCCACCTTCCTTGCTTTTGGTACAGATATTAAAAATATATTATTACGTTTGACAGAAAGCAAATAAATAAATAAATAAAATGCTACAGAGAAAACCCTGCACTGGCATTCCCTTGCAAAACCATCTTTGACAAAAACAACCTCGGATGTTACTTACCTTATCAGTGTATTGGAAGCTTAAAAATAAACTTAATCTATAGTGGTTGTTTGCTCCTTAATTAAGAGAAATTAGTTGGCTAATATATGCACTTATTTCCATTTAAACCAGTGTTTTATTGACTAATTCAGCACAAACGCGAAAAATGGACTGTGAGGAGGATTAGGTTTCTTCAGGTTTTGGGTCGGATAATTAGTACCCTTCCATTTAAGGTATATTTACAAGATTGAATTTTTTTATCCTCGACTGCTTGGTTTTGATTGGTTGATTCTTTCTGTTTCCGTATCCAGGAGAGAGAAAAGGGAAAGGAAATGCTAAAATTATGAGATTATCGTGCCTCGTTCAGCCCAGAAAAGAAAAAACAAGTATAAATAATTGAGATGATGAACACGTAACACGTGGCCTCTTTCAGCATCAACATCATCAGAGTACATACAATGGGCGCTCCAGTCAATTAGAATGTTTAGTGGATTAATAGAAAAATACCCTTTTTTTTTTGTTACTGCTGAGAAAAGTTAAAAGGTTGAGCCGTGTTATGATTTTATTACAACCACTGGGCATTAGAATAATGAAAGGTTAAAACCCCAAAAAAATAATAATAATAATAATAATGAAAGGTTAAAACCCCAAAAAAGAAAAACAGAAAAAGCTTGGGGGGTGAACAAAGAAAGAAACAGAGAGAGCCCTTTTTTTCTTTTTTCTTTTTTCTTTTTTCTTTTTTCTTTTTTGTTTTTTTCTTTTTTGTTTTTTTCTTTTTTGTTTTTTTCTTTTTTGTTTTTTTCTTTTTTGTTTTTTTCTTTTTTGTTTTTTTCTTTTTTGTCTTTGCGCACAGCATCCAGCTTTGAAGGGAAGGAGTAGACAGACTGTAGAGGGGTTTTCTATTTTTATTTTTTTTCGGATGGGAAGGAGTGGGTAATTATTTCCATTTTAAAAGCCTTGGAGAAATAAAACTATTGTGTGCTCACCTTTCAGACGAGGATGTGTCCTGTCGAGCTAAGTTAAGACTATGCAATTTTAAAATGGTTAGGACATTAAACTAAGGTTCCAGGGGTTGAACCGCGCTCTTTCAAAGTCCTCGTTCATTTTTTATTTTTTCAAGGCTAGATAAATTTATTCATTTTATCCAAGATGCAAGAAAAATAATATAAAAATTGAGTTTCAAGGTATTCAGACCAGTAGTGTTAGAGATCCCTGGGTAGGATCTGTTAGACAAATTGTTCACCCACACCTATGTTAGCGTGGAATAGTAACTCACGATCTTTTTTTCTTTTTTAATTATTTTGGTTCTTTAGTTTTTTTGCATTTCAATACTTCAGTATAATTTTTTTATGGTTAGTTCATTTGAAGTTGTATTTATTTATAATTTGACTTTACTATTTGTTTTGGATTCATAGCTTATGGAATCTCGAGATGATGGGAAAAGGAGATATTCGGTTGATGCTCAGTTTAAACTAGTTAAATGAGGGTATGTGAATTTTAAATGATTGAAGCTGTGGGGATTAAATTCAAACAGCATGAAAATATTTACCCCCTTTTTCTTTAAATAGTCAGGGATGTAATTGCATGGCCAAGTAAAAGATCAATCCTCATTTTTATGGTCACTTAATTTCTATTTTTTTCAATTCAATCCTTTTAAATTTAGTTTATCCATGGTTCTACTTAATAGTATCTTTTTGGTTGCTTAAAAATGGGGATCCTAGTGCATGCTTGATGCTCAATATTGCCAAAAAAAAATGTTTGGTTGTATTAATATATAGCAATCAATACTTGAAGGGCTAAATTTAAAAATAAAAACCAAAGCATGGACTAGGGTATACAGTCAAATAGATGGAGGCTGGGTGTGCTTTGCACGTGCCATCATAAGAAGGAAGTCTTGTCGCTCTAACAATGTGTGTGGCTTCCTTTAATGGCTTCTCATCGTCTTCTTTCGTTCTCACCTTAAAAATGCAATGCATGTCGATGTAGGAGACTTATAGAGGTTGATTTTCCTGTTAGTTTTCGTGTTATTCTCTTCAAAGTAGAAAGGGGTCTTGATATTGTTTTTGCATGTCAATTTTGATATTCACTTTTTTTATTATTATTTTAAAAAAAATTATTATTGATTTTTTTATTTTTCTCATTATCACTAAGTTTATAAAGAATCGAGTTTCATTATTTTTCATGATTTATCTTCTATGAATTGATCTCAATTTTAATCTCATGATTTGGATCATAATTTTGAGAAGTTAGATTAAAATGATTTTGCTTTTTTTTTCTTTGTTCTTTCTTAAAGTTAATTTTATTTTTAATTCCATTGCTTAACATTTGGTTTATGAGGGATCAAGTTTTGAGTTTTTTTTAATTATTTTACATGGAGTTGTTTTGATTTCATAGTCTAGTCCACGAATTTGATAAGTTAGCATAAATTGACATATTTTTAATAAAAATATTTTTTTTAATTTCAATTTTTAATATTAGACGAGTGGAGAACATTAGATTAAAATGATTTTGCTTTTTTTTTCTTTGTTCTTTCTTAAAGTTAATTTTATTTTTAATTCCATTGCTTAACATTTGGTTTATGAGGGATCAAGTTTTGAGTTTTTTTTAATTATCTTACATGGAGTTGTTTTGATTTCGTAGTCTAGTCCATGAATTTGATAAGTTAGTATAAACTGACATGTTTTTAATAAAAATATTTTTTTTAATTTTAATTTTTAATATTAGACGAGTGGAGAACATTACTCACCCACACCTATGGTATATAAATTGATTTTTTTTTATGCAGATAATTTCATTCTCACTACTTGAATGGTAAGTTTAGCTAGCTAAGGGTTGGGCTTCACTATTATTTTTATTTATTTTCTATCAAGTTACCATGATCTTATGATGATTTATATGAAAGATTTGTCAAATTAATATGGCTTGACTTTGTTTTTTTCATAAAAATATTTATTTTTTGATTTTATCCCTTAACAACAGGTTGGATAAGATCTTGCTTCATCATTTTTTAATTTGTTTTACACATGGTAGTCTAATTCTCATAACTCCAGTTGCAGGTTGACCTGAGTTAACCTATATCAAATTTTTTTATTAAAAAATATTTTTACATACCGTGATTTTATGATTTATATAAAAGATTTGTCAAATTAATATGAACTGACTTTGTTTTTTTCATAAAAATATTTATTTTTTAATTTTATCCCTTAACAACAGGTTGGATAAGATACTGCTTTATCATTTTTTAATTTGTTTTACATGTGGTAGTCTAATTCTCAGAACTCCAGTTGCAAGTTGACCTGAATTAATCTATATCAAGTTTTTTTTATTAAAAAATATTTTTACATACATGACTTATGAAGAATAAGTTTTTTTAATTTGTTTTGTTTTGTATTTTATAATGTTATCACGGTACTACTATACATGTATATAATTTAATGAGAGGGGTCAATGTCTTCTATTTTGATAATATGATGCATGGTGCTTCTCCATTGAAAATATATTAAAATTATGTTTTTTATATATAGTTTTTATTATTACTATTACCGATAGCAACGTATCTAAACTACTAAGAAACACCTATTCATATGAAAAGCAATTGAAAAAAATCCTTTAAAACATAGAAGCTAACTAAATGTCAAAACAGGAACACTAGATGAAAGTTATGTCGAGAAAATGCAGCGGGACATGTATGTTCTCGCTCACAGACACAGCTGGCGATGCTAGATTAGCAGGAGAGAGATTATTTTCTACCTCTACCGACTCCCCTGCCCTCCTTTTTTTAATGAAAATTCAACAAGGGGTCATGCTTGATATGCTGCCTATCAAAAATATGGCTTCTGCTGCAATCCTTTATTTCTTTTCCATTTTAGAAGAAGGAATTACCGCAGATTTGGCCATTTGTACATTGGCTATGATGAATGGCTGGAAATGCACTATCAATTACACTGCACGTTAACTATGTTAATTATGCTAATTAACTGAATTAATTATGTTACCAAAATACCTTTGAGATCTGACTAGGTGGTAAGCGGAGGATTGCTCCCCACGTTACCATCTCAAAATATGATTGGGGGAGGAAAAATTTTCTTGTGCATGTATCAATCTAGATATAAATTACCATCTCGAAATATGATTGAAGAAAGATTTGATATTGACAGGCAAAAATTCATCAGAAAGAACTACTATTAAGAAAAAAAAGTTAAGTCAACGAAACAATTTGGAATCCAATTAGTTATAGGAGATTAAAGAATAGATTTGAATAAGAAAAATCTATGTAAAAGTAAAAGATCCACGAAAATCTAGCCGCTGGAAAAAGAGAGAGGGAGAGATTTCTCTAATGAACATCCTGACGCCACCCAAGTTCTGCATCTCAGCCGTTCAGCCCACCTATCAGCCTTGAAAAAAACTTGATCACTGTGGGCTTTCAGTGAACGCCATTACTGACAAAGCTCAACCATTCTAAACCAGAAGGTGATCCAGTAAGTTAGTCATACAATTGAGGTGTTGATTGGCCGGAAACCGCTCTTGGGAAAAGCACCCCCACTGCAGTTTTTGCTGGAGTAAATTTTAGTTGCTATCTGTGAGTTATAACACAGCTTTCCCAGGAAAAAAAAAAAAAAACATAATACTCAAAACATGTAGTGCTATATTGCTGGGCTGCAGGTGCCCGCAAGCCGCCACCCCTGCACCATCGAGAACGATCAACCGGACCGCAACCACCACCATGAGGTGGATTCACAGCCCATATCCCTGACAAAAATTAAATATGAGAAACCCGACATTACATGGATATAAAAATAGTATTGCCCTAGATTTTGTTCCCGTGACATTCCATTGCTTATTTGGTTCTAATATAATATGGCCATGTTATCATGGGCGTTGTTAGTCAGAAAATGTTTCTAAGAACTCTGGGAAATATTAACGAGGGTTGGTCCCATAGGTTCATGTCTGTTTGAAAGATCACAGGCTACAACGTGTGGTGGAGATTTGGATCCCGTATTTGAAATATTTGGCCAAAATTCCTCCTCACCCGGTATTACTGGACAGGAATTTGTTCACACATTTGGGGATCTACTCTCTACGGATATCTCGCGGTACGGTGGGGGTGGTCGCCGGTCAAGTATGTTTCCATTCATTTATGTGTTTTAAATATTTTTTTTTAATTTTTTTTTAAAAAGAAATGCTTTTAATAATTTTAAATCATTTTAATATACATGGAAATAATTTTAAAAAATAAAAAATATTATTTTAATATATTTTCAAACAAAAACTACTAGAATAAATTTATTATATTTTAAAAATATTTTAAAAAAAATTTATAATTTTTTTATTTGTTTTAATTTAATTTTATATTTTTAAATTATTTTAATATATAATTATTAAAAATAATTTTAAAAAATTAAAAAAATATTATTTTAATATATTTTTAAATAAAAAATATTTTAAAAAATAACTAATGCTTTCCAATCACCCCATGAAAAACAAAACATCCCTATACGGGATATTATTTTTATATTCATAATCTGAACATCTGACCTCATTAAAGTGGTCCCTTGGTCGTACACTTCTATTGTCACTGTCATGGGAAAAATAAGTGAAGCTCTCTGTGAGCTCCAAACCAGGGGAAAGATTTGGCTGACTAAACGCTGTGAGGCCCACCTAATAGATCGCGATGACCCGTGTTTCACAACTATACGTTATTTTTTAAAGTGTTTTTTTTATATTAAAATAATATTTTTTTAAAAAAAAAAATATTTTTAAAATTAATATGTAAAAAATTTAAAATATATTAAAAAATGAATTTTTAATAAAAGAGTTAAAATTTTAAAAAACGTGAATACGGCCATGTTTCCAAACACTACATTAATTGACTTTTAGATTGGATGTTCTGTGATGGTTTGATTTATGGTCACGTTACCATGATTTTATTTCCCGCATACCCATTGGCTTACATGAAAGGACTGGTGTGGGGTCCAGCTATATATAGCATCCTAGCTCTGCATCAAATCAAGATGTCCTGTTAAGCCGAAAGTAAAATTTATTACAGTGCCAAAACTATCTCAGACAACATACCTATTTACCTGTGAGATTTCCCTCTTCTTATAGCCTCGTGTCCAAACATGATTTTTTAAAAGAAAATAAACTTGTCGGTTTGAAAATATTGAATATTTTTAAAAATAATTTTTATTTTTATTTTTATACCGATACAAACAAAACAAGCCAGCTCGCCGGGTTCAACTTTCTACCTGGGGATTAAAAAACCTTTTCCCTAGTCCTCGTAGTTTTATAACACAGCAAATTGATATTTGAAACAAATCCATGGCTCGGATTACTTTGATGTAATTTAACGAAATTGAATTGATTTATTAGCTCAAAAGCTTGAAGGCATTCTAACAGAAAAGTCGAATTGATGTGTCGAACCAAGACATCAAAGTCTCTTCGTCCTTTGATTACTCACCTCGACTCGTCGAGAGGCAGAAGAAAAATCGTAAAAAGCGAATGGATTGTTGCTGTGATTTCTCCGTAACTCGTCGATATAACAACTCGAGCATCGAATTTTTTAAATACGATCACATGAAATAACCTAGCATACACGTGGCGTATTTTTCAAGTGTCCCGTGTCGATAGTAAAAAACAATCGGGCATGATTTGGCTGTAGCAAGAAAGGCATCTGGTTCTTTACAGTTGTGGGTGCCTAATTTTATTTTTTAAAAAAGCTCTGATGGTTTTTAAAATATAATTATTATTAGTGAATAATATAAATTGTATATTAAAAATTTATTTAATAGTTTAAATTATTATATTAAAATAATTTTTTAATATAATATCATAATTTTAATGACCAAACAATCATTAATTTAAATATTATTATTTTTATTTAGACCAAACAATTATTAATTAAATATTATTATTTTTATTTATATGGTAAAAAAATCAAACACAAGATAATATGTAAAGGATTTGTGAGTAGAAGTTTTTGTTCCGTTGCCACTCACTTGTTTTCAGAAATAGCATCGTAGATTCACGGGCACTGGCTGTTTTACGGCGATTCAAATTCATTTAATTTTTTATTTTATTTTTTAAAAAAAAAGTCAATAATTTTTAT